>NC_056728.1:1328679744-1328704744 GCF_019279795.1 Protopterus annectens
TCCAATCCACCTGCAGCATGTCTTTGGGATGTGGGAGGAAACCGGAGCACCCGGAGGAAACCCACGCGACCACAGGGAGGACATGCAGACTGACAGAAGGCACCCCAGCCGAGGATCGAACCGGGGAACCTCTTGCTGTGAGGCGGCAATGCTAACCACTGCACCACCGTGGCCGCCCTGCCATAAGATTTATTAATAATTATTTTTAATATTTAACAACTTAGACAGAATCAATGGGCCTAAATTTTAGTATAGATAAATGCTTACTTATACATTTAGGTAAAGATAAACCTAATTATAATACTTATTTGACATAATCATGTTTAAAAGAAGTTGACCACTATAAAGACCTTGGTATAGTGATCAGTAGAAATGCTGATGCAACCAGTATTCATACTATAAGGGTGTCTATTGAAGACACCCCCCATCAGTAAACCAGGACATCCCCAACACCTGCCCCCCTTCCCTCATCACCAGGGAGCAGGTCTTAAATGCTCTCTCAAAGACAAAAAATACAGTCTCCATGGGACCCAAAAACATCCCTGGCTGTATCCTACATGAACTCAGGTATGAGCTCTCAGCTCCATTAGGCACCCCATTCAGCCAAAGCCTGAGCACTGGCTTCATCCCACCCATATGAAGGACAACCACTGTCATCCCTCTACACAAAGGTGGAGCATCCACCAACACAGGCAATTATAGGTCCATTAGCCTAACTAGCCTGATCTGCAAGGCCATGGAATGCATTATTGTTGACCTTATAAACAAGAACATTGGCAACCTCCAAACGTTTGATCCCACACAGTTTGTTTTGTCAAAGGGAGATCATGCCTATTAAACTTGATCAGCTTCTTTGAAACAGTCATCAAAGCCATGGACAAGGGGAAGATGGTACACACCACCTACCTTGATCTAGCCAAAGCCTTTGACACTGTTCCCCACTTGGGCATAATAGATAAACTTTCCCAGCTAGGCATCAACCCATATTTTATTTATTTTTTTATTTTTATTTTGCATTTGTTTCCCGGGAAGGTCCAACTGGACACAGGTCCATTTTAAGCGGAGGCCAGGGGAGAAAAGCTCCAAGTATAGCAAAATACACTACAATACACTACAATACAATACAGTGTTGTACAAAAACAGTGGCTGAGTGTTCACTAAGGTTCAATAGTAGTAGAATATAATACTTATTTACAAGATAAGACATAAATTGGCTTGGTAAGGTTGAGCATACTTAGCAAACAGTATAGTAGAATATAATACAGTGAAAAACTTATTCACAGGTAGAATATAAAGTAGCTTGATATAGTTGAGCATACTTAGCAAACAGTATAAAAAATTAACATTGCTGACTAATTGAGGGATTGTATAACTAACCTGGGGGGTGACATGGGCATAGCCATTTCTTTAAATAGTGTGTTTTGAGAAGTTTTTTGAACTGCTTAGTAGAAGATGTAGAAGTGAGGTGCTCTGGGAGAGAATTCCAGCATCTGGCAATGGAGCAGGCAAAGAGAGATTTGCCAGCTTCATTTTTGTGTTTGATGACATTTAAGTGGTTCATGTGTGCAGATCTTAAGTTTCTGGAGGGTTTATAGGGGCTGATTAGTTTTTTCAGGGCAGGGGTTTTGTCAGGATGGTAGTAGAGCTTATGTGCGATTGTTAGTTGGTTGAGTAGGAGCAGCTGTGGAAACTCTGGCCAGTTCAGTTGTTCAAGGGCTAGGCAATGATGGGACCTATGGGTGGCCTCGGTAGCGAACTTGGCAATCTTGTTGTAGCAAGATTCCATCTTGGATAGTTCTGTTTGGTGTAGGTTAGTTAAGATAGGGGAGGCATATAGGAGGACGGATAGTAGATGGGTTCTAGCAATGGTGGCTTTGGTATGTTTGGTCATGTATTGGTGGTTCCTATAGAGAAGGCCCATCTTTTTGTTGACTTTTGTGATTGTTTAGGTGATATGGAAGTCAAATTTCAGATTACTGTCAATTTCAATGCCTAGAAGTTTAGTGTGTGGATGTGGGGTGATAAGTGTGTTATCTTTAGATTTTATGATGAAACTATTGTCTATGGGAGGAGATCTACCAGGGTAGAAGAGAATGCGTTTGTTTTTTTGGGATTGAGTATAAGCTTGATGTCAGTGAACCATTCTTCAGGTAAGGTAAAGATTTTTTGGGTTATGGTTTTTAGATTGTTCAGGGTGGGTGCAGTGCATATAAGAGTGGTGTCATCTGCATATTGCACTATAGAGGCAGAGAGTGAAGATGATGCTATTTCATTAGTAAATATTGAAAATAGTAATAGACCGTGGATGGACCCTTGTGGGATGCCTAGAGTTACTGGCAGTAAGGGGGACAGTTGGTTTTGCCATAGGACTGGCTGTTGACGGTTAGATAAATAGTTATCAAACCAAGATATGGTAGACAAGCTTATGTTAAAGGTAGCAAGGGTATTCAAGAGTATTTTATGGTTGACCATATCAAAGGCCTTGAATAGGTCTAAGAATATGGAGGATACTTGCAGACCGTTGTTTCTGTGGGTATTGACAATGTTGGAAAACGAGAGCAGAGCTGAGGTTGTGTTATGGGAAGGTCTAAAGCCATGCTGGGATGAGGATAGTAGGTTGTGTTTTAGGAGGTAGTGCATAAGCTGGGAATGGACTATTCTCCCTAATATTTTGATAGGGGTGAAAAAATTGCTATAGGACGATAGTTTGTGAGTTCATGGGATTGGCCACCTTTATGCAAAGGTATAATGTGAGATATTTTCCAAGAGTGGGGTATTTTGCATTCTGTATTTGATCTGTTAATGAGGATGGACACAGGATAGGCCATAGCTTCTGCAGTAATCTGTAGGAATTCTGCAGGTAGGTTGTCAGCTGCTGGTGTTGTTGGTTAAAGTTTTTTAAGGAGTTTAGCAATTGTATTAGTAGCAGCTGGGTACAGGGAGAAACTGGGTTGGGTATTATCTGCATTGGAAAGGGTGGGAGTCGCTGATGTTGTGGGTTTGGTGTTAGTGGTTTGGGTATTGGCAGGGGCTTGGATTGTATCAGTGAAGTATTTGTTAAATTGGGTGGGGATGTTGTCTAGGTTATTGGGTAACACAGGGGAAGGAGTGGTCATTTTTCCTGGGTGTAGCAGGTTATTTATTGAGGCCCAGAATTTTTGAGGGCTGTTAGTGTGTTTTTCCTGTAAAGTCTTATACTAGTTAGTTTTGTCAAGTTTTGTTAGTCTTTTGGCTTGGTTATGGAGCTCATGGTATCTCTGTTTTAATACAGGGTTTTTATGTTTGTGAAGTTGAGACCAGGCTTTGTCTCTTTCTTTCATAATGGACCTTGTTTCTTTTGATAGCCATGGTGCGTGGTTGGTTTTAATTCTGGTGGTCCTGGGTGGAGCATGGGAGTCTAGGATGTTTAGAAAGGTTGAGTTAAAGTACTCAACAGCTTCATCTAGTGATAGTTGTTTTAAGGGAGTCCAGATACAGCATTTTAGTGAGTTGATTAGATCTTGTGCCCTAAAGGTTTCTTTGTTACATATGACCCTGAGTATGCGCTGATTTGGTTGGTGAGATCGGTGTCTAACTAAGTATGTTGCTTGATGGTCACTCAGGCTGTCAGGGAGACAACCTGATGTGTCTGACTGGGGTTGGCTAATAATATTCAGCCCAGGGCTGACTGCTTTTAGTGGTTTTATCTATTCTTGTGGGAGTAGATATGACTTGGGTAAACCCATGGAAGTTAATGTGGGTAGAGGGGTTTTGGCTGGTACATTCAGACCAATCAATGTTAAAGTCACCTAAGAGTATGGTTTCTTGTGGAAGGGATGAAGCTAACCAGTTGAGAAGATTTCCGAGTATGCCTGTATTATTGCCTGGTGGGATGTATCCTCCAGCAATAATAATATGTTTATTGGAGTTAAGTTTTAGTCCGGCTAGAATAAGTTCTATGTCATGCACCTCCTGGGAGTTCAATTCAAATTGTTCTATAGATAGGTGGTTTTGGAACAGTACTTCCATGCCCCCCCCTTTTTTTTCCTGTCATATCTTTGCATATTATATTGTAGCCTGGGGCAGTTATCTCGTTGTTGTGGTGTTCAGGTTTAAGCCATGTTTCTGTTAATAGTACAATTTCAGGTTTATATTGGGCTAGTAGGGTATGGAGATTTTGTGTTTTATTGAGAATGCTTCTTGCATTTATATTTAGAAGGAGAAAGGATGATCTAGGTCTTAAATACAGAGGATTATAGTATATTGAATTAGTACTATTGCAGTTTTTGGGTCCTGGATTTGGGTGTATGTCACCACAACATGAGAGTTTTTGGAGTAGGTATAGATAAGGTTTGTTTAGTTTATGGAATATTTTCACTAGGAAGATGAGGGGGTTTGAGCTTTGTAGGTTGTAGATCTATGTAGACAGGAGGGTCAAAGAGTGGAGGAGGGGTCATCTGGTGGTGAGGGGGATGGTTGGGTTTAGTGGGCCTTGTGGAGTCAGCTTGCCATGAGGAGGGGGGTAATGTTAAGTTGTTTGTGGTAGGTGGAGAGGACAGAAAGTAGGAAGAGAGGAGAAGAAGAGAAGAGAGAGTTAATGTGAGAAGGAGAGACTGTGGATGGTGGGTGTTGAGGGCAGGGGGCATATTGATTTGTTGTGGGAGTGACTGTGTGTAGATATGAGTGTTAATAGTTGTTTGAGAGCAGTTGTAGAGGGTGTGCTAGCTTGTATTGGAGTGGGGGATGATGGGTTTGTTTTGATTGGATAATTGGAAGTGAAAAGTGATTGGGGGTGTGGTGTATGACTATAAATGTAATTGATGTGGGGTGGGTGGGAATGGGGTAGGGTAGAGAAATGAAGTGAGCATAGCGAACAGAGTGGGCCAGCGCCATCCAAGAGAAACAGTTCAAGAAAAACAATCAGCAAGAGAGGTTAGTGAAGCTGAATAGGGTCATCTGTATTGAAATAAACACTATATTGATAGTACTATGAAGATAGTTTATCCCTTTCAAGCTGATAGTTGTTTTAAATGCAGGCCTTACTGTTAAAAACATTATTATTTGTAAGAATGCTTGCAAGTATGGTGCCAGTGGGTTTCTAGAAGGATGTTATAACTTAGGGAAAGGACAGTGTCCAGGATAGTACCACTTGTTGGGTGTGTGTACATGTCTCTGAGGGAAAGATTTGGACTGAGAGCATGGAGGTGAGTCAGAGGGCTAGGTGGGAGAATTGGTAGGGTTATGGAGAGGAAAGAGACAGCGGAGGTATGCAGTAGGAAGTTGGCTCTGGCAGAATAGAGATAGTGAGCTAATTTTATAGGTTTTTGGGGAATCTTGAGAGAGCAGTGGGGGGTTGCAATGGTGAGTTGTAGCTGACCAGGAACCACTTTGGTGGAAGGCAGAAGAATGCAAAATCACAGAATTAAGACTAAAATACTGGTACACATACACTGAGTTTAGGGTAACTGTTGCTGGGAGGGATTCCATCGATGAGCAGGGTTCAGTGAGGGAGTAGATGGTCTTTCTGGGTGGATATTAGTCTTTGAGGCACTCTAGCAAGGCAAGGGTCCTGTAACAGAGAGATACAAATGGAGGGTCAGGGTTAGGCAAACAATGGCAGAGCTGGCCAAGAGATAAAGGACAGTAGTAGGTAGGAGGTTGGTTAGAGGAAGAGATAGTAATGTCAGAGCTAGAGTGGAATGAAATATTAATGACAGAGAGAATGAAAGGGAGTAGGAGTAGGAAAGAATTAGACTGCTTGTTATAAGGAAAGGGAAAGGAGAGGGTAAGAGAGCCAAGCTTGGTTAAGGCAGGAGTGTGGGAGGGGGAGAGCAGAGAAAATGAGCAGGCAGGTGTACAATATATGTAGGAGTGGAGGATAGGTTCAGTCAGAGGGTTTAAGATTAAGCAAACTACTACTTCAAGTACATTGGTTAGTGATACATTGAGTCAGTTTCAGCAAAAAATAGGTGGAAGATGCATTTAACACTGATTGTTAGGTAAAAAAGACACTGTCACAGTTCATCTATTAAGGTTATAGCAGTACAGTTTCATTTAGTTAAGTGCAGTTATAGTAAAGAATGCTGACAACAGATACAGTATGTCATAATCAGTAGACCTATCTAAAATATCAGTTTCATTTAGTGCAGTATGTATAGAACGAGTAACAATTTTAGCTTGTTCAGTGCAGTTATAACAGCTATAAAGATATTTAACACAGTGAAGGCACAGTTAACAAGCACATCTAGAATAAGTAGTTCCGTTTAGGGCAGTAGATATAAAATGGGTAGCAGCTGCATTCAGCACAGAGGAGCTATTTACTATGCACGTTAACAGATAACATATTTAATTGATGGAACTATTTGCTATGAACACTGTTAACAAGTAGTGTCTAAGAACACACTGGCGTTCTTTTCAATGAGCACATGGGTACATGGTCAAGTTGGGTTTGGGGCCTCAGCAGGTTAACACCAATGAATATGGTTTCATCTCACAGACCAAGTGGTTTCAAGCACATATAGCTTAATATTTAACAGTCCCCTCAAGCATATCTTTTACAATAATTCCCGTTTCAAATGATGTTTATATAACGAGGTTGAAAGTTTTCTTTTCTTTTTCTTACCAGAAATAAGTAGGCACAACAAACTTTAACGTTTGCAATCAGAAATAAGTAGAGGAAAGCAAAGTATTATGTTTGGAAGTTAGCGACTTGCTTTATAATGCTCAAGGGATAGGTAAGGCACAACAAACTTTAGCGTTTGTGAGCAAGCTACATAACTAGGACCCAAGATAAGACAAAACAAGGCACAGCCAGTATGATGATACACTTCTAGCAGGGTTGCACCCTAATACCCATACAACATTTATATGAAACGCTAGTTGGAGTGTGCGTTCAACAGGCTAATCCAGTGATTAAATTATGCACAAAAGCCAGCGACACAACCAGTTTGGACAGGCACTATGTTCCACTGTGAGTAGAGTCTTAGATAATCACTTTCTGCAGTCGCTAGTAAAGCGTCTTAACACAATGAACTATGCAGCCATTAACTAGGAAATTACATAATTATTGTCATCTATAGTAGATTCCAGTTATATATAGCATAAAATGTTCATTCTGATTATACATTGCTGCCCACTGTCTTCTGAGCTAACCTGGTCAGCGTACAGCACCACTCAGTGGTAAGGGGCCAAGAGTAACAGGAGAAAACGGCGCATGATCCAAAGCGTGGTAGTTAACTGTCACAGAGGATCATGGGAGGTTTGCCGTAAAGAGCCCATGTTATAGTGGTTAAATATGTAAGAGCAGTGGAGGTTGCATACATATCACCATCCAAGAGAAGCAGGTCAATAAAAACAATCAGCAAGAGAGGTTAGATGTGGATGCTCTTTTCTCACACCTAGCATCTCTATGGGAGTGCTCATGCACCCACCCCTCATAATCATACTCTACTATATAACCAACTCTACTATATGCCCTTTCTTACCATAACCTACTGTTTTCATCTTCTATGTTTGCTCATTAATCTGCTTTTATGTTTGTGTTTGTTGCTTCTATAGCATGTATCAAGGCTGTTACTATCAATTTTAACGAACATTTATATTTTGCTTATTTTCTTTTACTATGATGTACCTAGAAACTATTGTCAATGTTAATGTAGATTTATTTCTGTTCTGGAGCTTTTCTCCCCAGGACTCCATTGAAAACGGGTTCTTCGAGGCCCAATGGACTATCCTGGTAAACCAACTGCAATAAATAAATAAATAAATAGTGAAGTTGAATAGGGTCATCTGTACTTGAAATAAACACTGTACTGATAGTACTATGAAGATAGTTAATTTTTCCCTTTCAAGCTGATAGTTGTTTTAAATACAGGTTTTACTGTTTAAAACATTATTCTTTGTAAGGATGCTTGTAAGTATGGTGCCAGTGGGTATCTATAAGGATGTTATAACTTAGGGAAAGAACAATGTCCAGGATAGTCCCACTGTTTGGGTGTGTGTATGTGTCTCTGAGGGAAAGATTTGGACTGAGAGCATGGATGTGAGTCAGAGAGGTAGGTGGGGGAATTGGTAGGGTTATGTAGAGGAAAGAGACGGAAGAGTTATGCAGTACGAAGTTGGCTCTGGCAGAATAGAGATAGTGAGCTAATTCTATAGGTCTTTTGGGAATCCTGAGTGAGCAGTGGGGGCAGTGGGTTGCAATGGTGAGCTGTAGCTGACCAGGAACCACTTTGGTGGAAGGCAGAAGAAAGAAAATCACAGGATTAAGACTAAAATACTGGTACACATACACTGAGTTTAGGGTAACTGTTGCTGGGAGGGATTCCACTGATGAGCAGGGTTCAGTGAGGGATTAGATGGTCTTTTTGGGTGGATGTTAGCCTTTGAGGCACTCTAGCGAGGCAAGGGTCACTGAGTTTAGGGTAACTGTTGCTGGGAGGGATTCCACCAATGAGCAGGGTTCAGTGAGGGACTAGATGGCCTTTCTGGGTGGATATTAGTCTTTGAGGCACTCTAGTGAGGCAAGGGTCACTTAGTTTAGGGTAACTGTTGCTGGGAGGGATTCCACCAATGAGCAGGGTTCAGTGAGGGACTAGATGGTCTTTTTGGGTGGATATTAGTCTTTGAGGCACTCTAGTGAGGCAAGGGTCACTGAGTTTAGGGTAACTGTTGCTTGGAGGGATTCCACCAATGAGCAGGGTTCAGTGAGGGACTAGATGGCCTTTCTGGGTGGATATTAGTCTTTGAGGCACTCTAGTGAGGCAAGGGTCACTGAGTTTAGGGTAACTGTTGCTGGGAGGGATTACATCAATGAGCAGGGTTCAATGAGGGAGTAGATGGTCTTTCTGGGTGGATATTAGTGTTTGAGGCACTCTAGCGAGGCAAGGGTCACTGAGTTTAGGATAACTGTTGCTGGGAGGGATTCCACCGATGAGCAGGGTTCAGTGAGGGAGTAGATGGTCTTTCTGGGTGGATATTAGTCTTTGAGGCACTCTAGCGAGGCAAGGGTCACTGAGTTTAGGGTAACTGTTGCTGGGAGGGATTCCACCGATGAGCAGGTTTCAGTGAGGGGTAAATGGTCTTTCTGGGTGTATATTAATCTTTGAGGCACTCTAGAAAGGCAAGGGTCACTGGGTTTAGGGTAACTGTTGCTGGGAGGGATTCCACCAATGAGCAGGGTTCAGTGAGGGACTAGATGGCCTTTCTAGGTGGATATTAGTCTTTGAGGCACTCTAGTGAGGCAAGGGTCACTAAGTTTAGGGTAACTGTTGCTGGGAGGGATTCCACTGATGAGCAGGGTTCAGTGAGGGAGTAAATGGTCTTCCTGGGTGGATATTAGTCTTTGCGGCACTCTAGCGAGGCAAGGGTCACTGAGTTTAGGGTAACTGTTGCTGGGAGGGATGCCACCAATGAACAGTGGTCAGTGAGGGAGTAGATTGTCTTTCTGGTTGGATATTAGTCTTTGAGGCCCTCTAGCGAGGCAAGGGTCATTGAGTTTAGGGTAACTGTTGCTGGGAGGGATTCCACCGATGAGCAGGGTACAGTGAGGGATTAGATAGTCTTTCTGGGTAGATATTAGTCTTTGAGGCACTCAAACGAGGCAAGGGTCCTAGTCAGCGTATGCACCACTCAGCGATAAGGGGCCAAGAGTAACCAGTAATATGTTACAGATGGGTAGCTAACTGGCTCACTGATAGAACCCACTCAGTCAAAATAGGAGAAGCCACCTCTAGTAGTAGACCTGTAATGAGTGTTGTACCCCAATGATCAAGTCTTGGGGCCTCTACTGTTTGGGATATACTTTTCTGAGTTGCAATCCAAAACCAGTGGTCTGTGGCTGACCATGTCTGCAGATGACTGCAAGCTGGGTGTTGTCTTAAATTCCCCTAGTGATGTGAGCATCCTCTAAGAGGGCCTTACACAAACTAATGACTGGTGTCAGCAGCATGGCCTCAGACTGAATGTCAAGAAATGCATCATTATCCCCTTTGGAGAAAATGGCATCCCCACTAATTATCACAATTAATAACAATGTACTAAGCATGCAATCAGTCATGAGGGACTTGGTCACCCAGGTTGATAGCAAGCTGACTTTTGACCACCATGTTGCCTACATTGTATGAAATGTTTTCTACATGGCCCACCTAATAAGTAAGGAAATTTCATCCAGGAGCAAGGAATTCATAACATCCCTGTACTCCTTCCTTATCAAACCCATTATCGAGTACAATGCCCCCTTTGGCATGTACCTTGCCAAGCACATGCAGCAGCTGGAGAGACCACAAAGTTTCCTGACCAGGAAAATCCAGTATCTCAAACACCTATCCCATACAGATATGCTAAAAGCCCTGTTCCTGTGCTCAGTCTCATACAGACTGCTGAGATGTGACCTGTGATTGGCATATAAGGCCATCACAGACCCAGCCTTGATGGAGTTGCTACATATCCGTAAATCATACTCCCCTCAAGCAATCTGCAAACAAGGCCTCAACCTGGTCTGTGAAACTAATATAACTTGTTGGCAGAATATATTTGTGTCTCAAAGACTCCCCAATCTGTGGAATAGACTCTCTCTCCACGTCAAGCAGAGTACCTCTCTAGCCCTCTTTAAGATGAACCCGGACGACTGGATGGGAAACAGAAAATACACCCCTGGGAGCCCACCTGTGTCCCTGCTGGATGGGGAAACAGGTGCTGACTTTGTGGGAACATGGGCAAAATTCTTGTCCAGGCTTATAAGGGCCACCAGGCCAATAGCCTAGTATCATCCTATGAACCTATGAAACTTCAGCACTCAAAATGCTGACTGCTAAAAAAAAAAAAAAAAAAGACTGAAAACACAGGAAAAGAGCAAATTTTGAAAATCGCTCTTCTCCTTTAAAGTCTTCCCACCCCACACGTATATATACCAACTCTGAGATTGCCAAACCTCAGAGAAAAGGGACTATTCCAACAAATGGCATCTCAGACTTGGTATATGTAAGTCCTATCTTTTGACCATTCAGCCTCCGCAACAGTCCCATCATATCAAATGGTCACCATGCTATGAAGCAAATGGGTACGATGTTATGGAATCTGCCAACAAAAAGGAATGTTTAGTTTTATTATATAAAGCCTATTTTAGACCAATTTGTGAATATAATAGCTGTTTTTGTATTTATACCAAAGGAGAACTAACTAATCTAGAAAGAGTTCAAAAAAATTCACAAGAAAGATTTTACTTTACAATAATTTAGCTTTCTGAATAGTGTAAATTATTAAATATTTACAGTGTACATTACTGTTTTATTAGTAAAATTATACTTGCATATATGGTATTTCATTATTCTTCTTATCAAATATTACTGTTTATCAAGGTAAATCATCACTTAGGAGTCATGGTTTAAAGTTGCATATGAAACCAGTTAGAACTAGGCATAGGCGTTTCTTATTTCAATAAGAATACCTTTGTTATGGAAAAAATAAAAGCATTAATATAATTAAATCTAATCTAATCTAATTTAAATCTACTATTGATTTATGGATGGGAGAAAAAATATTTGATCCAGACTTGGTGGAATGAGTGTTCCTGGCTGGCTGTTAGGCCTGAACACTGTTAATCTCATTTATGACATTTACACACACACTCACACACACACACACACACACACACACACACACACACACACACACACACACACACACACACACACACACTCTCTCTCTCTCTCTCTCTCTCTCTCTCTCTCTCTCTCTCTCACATTACAGCACTCCTACCTCTACACACACTTACATGTATGCATGTATGTACGTATCTGGCCATATGTGTAAGTGTGTGTAGAGATACATATTGGCCAGATACATACACACATGAAAATATACCCCAACACTACCTGTCCAATAAAATCCCTGGAAATTACCTCTAACACGATCAGGTGCACATAACTTTTGACAGTGTTCATTAACATGGGTGGCTGAAGGTAAGTTACTCAAAATTTCTAGGTTGTGTATTTGCTTTACTGAAGACATTTCTAAGGGGGGAGCACACGACTCATTAGCACTTGCAGTAGGCTGCAAAGACAGCCCACTGTGGAGCACTACTGTCTCCAAGTCAAAAATGTACTGTAAGGTGTACACCAGCATTACACATTGCAGTAACCTTTCTGAATTTGGGCCATGTTGTTTTCTAATGGCACAAGTATTTCAGAACTAGCAGAAAATGTAAGGGTGGCATTCATAACTGTTCCACTTAAGTGTGGTGGGAATTTGTGTTGGTTGAGCCTAAGAGCAGCTAAGGAGTGATTAATAGATAACAGCTGTACTTATTTGGTAGAACTAATACAAATTAGGCATTAATGACAAGTGAATGAGGACTGACTGAACATTCTCTGACTGTCTTATGTAAATAAAGTACCTTTTTTGCAGTGGTGCAATTCATAGTTGCTTTTTGTGTGCAGTGATACCATGCACAGAAGCCTTATAAAAAGTGAAGCTGCACAATTTCTATCTACTTTGCAACCTGCAAGGATGCTTGCTGTTGTTGCTAGCTTAGCTGTATCCCATTGTGAGTTGGTTCTCTCTGCCATTCCAAAACCACTAGTGTCTAACAGCACCCACTGGCCAAGAAGGTGAAGATTTAGACAAAGAATCACTCACTTTAACTTTGCTGATCAAGAAATTCTTGATAGATTTAGAGTGGGCAGGGATATAGTACAGGCTTTAGTTAGTATGCATGGCCCACAAGAGGAGTGAGGGAAATGTATGATCTGCCTATACCTTTGAATACTAATGTATGAATTGTCCTCACTATACCTACAATGGGAACCTTCCAGAAACAAACTGGGGACATGTTGAGTATCATTGAGGCTTCTGCTCAGGGCTACTTCAACAGTACCTTGAAATACTCCTATCCATCTATTCCCCAGTGTTGGCTCAGGACCAATGCAGCACTATGAGTGCCTTCTGTGGGGTGGTATGCTTTCCTGAGGTGCCTGGTTGGATAGACTGCACATGTTGAAATTAGGGCCCCATCTGGACCACAGGGAAGCAGTATCCTAACAGGAAGGGCTAGCATTCCATCAGCTGTTAGGCAGTGTGTGATGCATGGGGTAGATCACTAACATGTCAGCCTAGCATTTTGGCAGTACCCATGATTCGCACTTCTGACACACAAGTTACTGTACAGCCTCTTCCTACATGGTAGGATTCCCCATGGTCATCCTATCGGTAAGTGCAAATATTTTCTAATCATAGTAATTTATCTAGTTATACACTGTAAAATGTGTTATTGAGTACCCTCCCACCCCTTTTTTATTATGCCTCTGCTATCTTTTTGTTTTGTGATGCTGGTTACCCACTGGAATCTTGGCTAATGACACTAGTCCATAACCCGAAGGGAGATACTGAGGAGTACTTCAACACCACTATATCCCATGGACAGACAATCATTAAGCAAATATTCGGCCTGCTGAAAGCCTGCTACCATTGCCCAGACAAGTCTGGGGGGGAGTGCCCTTCAGTATGACCCTGCTCCTGCATAGAGGATGTTCACTGTATGTTGCATTCTGCACGGTACGATTATGCAATCAGTCTGGTGCACAGCTGTCCTATGATGGCAGTGCAGCTCCTACTATCATTCCTTCCACTAGTGACAATAGTAATGGTAGCCATCCTGTAGCAGTGGTACAGGAATTCTTGTGGCAGGCGTGTGCGTGGTATAGTACTACACAAGGAAAGCAGTGGCATCTAGTCCACAACTATGGGCCACATGACATTCAGTTAGTGAAAGTGAAACAACAAACATCACATTGATAATAACTGATGCATACACTGTTAATTGTCAGCTCTACTGTGTGATATATGTTCATTTTTTATGTATGTATTTATTTTGTCAAAATACTTTTAACATTTTACATTACTGAAATATCTGTGTAATATTTCAAAACAGACTATTAACATCAAAGACAGTTATATACAAAACATGAACTTTGCTCAAAAGTCTTCCAAGTGAAAATAGAATATATTGTGTGAGTAAACATTAAGAACTATGAACTCACACAGTTACAAACACAGAAAAGCTAGTTATACAACTATTTACAGAAAAAAAATACCACATTTAACCTAGTATATAATATAAACAGGTTCTCTGTTTGAGAATGTAATCTGTTTCTGTTAATGTCTCTGTTTTTAGAATTTAAATATAAAAATAAAGGACGGTCAGAGAAAAGTCTTAAATGTAAGAACATCAGTAAGTATACCTAATACGACTTAATAGCAATATATACGTATATAAAATAATAAAACAGAGCATGACATGAAAATGTTGATATGATACTTCTAATATTTAATACAATAAAGGCGCAAACAAGCTATTTTGCAAATAATTTTTAAGAGCCCAACATTCTATCAAAATGGAATTTTCTTTATTATTCTTGTGAATTAATATTGTGAGCTTTCAAATATTTTCAAGGAACTACCTGGAATTTTTCCCAAGAAATTTGCTTCATGCCTAAACAATATTTATATATATTCATATATATATATATATATATATATATATATATATATATATATATATATATATATATATATATATATATACAATTTTACTAAAGCAGCAAATACAGTAATTACTTTTCTTAGGTCTTAGACTGATTTGAATGTTTCATTATTCAGTGCATTGGAGTTAGTGGCAGCAGTAACACATCTACAGTCAGGCGTACCTTTCATCTGACCTGCAGAGATCATATAAATGTTTGAAAGTTGGTATAATGATTAAGGTGTTTACCTCACAGTCACAAAGTATAGGGTTGAAATCATACCTTTGAAAGGAAAACTAGCTAGGCTTAAAATGGCCCTCACACCCAGCTAGACTAATATATATGGTAAAGCCATATAGAACAACTGTGAAGATCTTACATTTGGTACAGTGTTTTAAATGTTGCTCCTACTAACTTTTTCCCCAGTTAGGAATTTCCAGGTTTAAGATGAGTGGAGTAGGACTGGTGTACACCTGAGAGGTACTGTTAGAGAATAAGGTGAATAGCAGTATGCACAGGTACAGTATTCGCATTCTACAGTGCAGTGGGTACAGAAGAGTATTAGGAGTACATGTGTTAAAGTACCGATACTTCATATAAAAGTGCTTCTGTTTTTTTTCTTTTTTTTATGGGGGAGGATGGAATGGTGTTGTCATATTATTGTTTTTCAGACATAATGATGAAGAAAGCTACACAATGAAACCCTGGTGAGTACCTTGGCTTTCCTACTCAGCTGCGTTTTGTATATTATTTAAAACGTGTCCCCTATGAGTACTGATGTCTATGCTGTATGGTGCATGGTCAGCTGCCATTGTACATCAGACTTTTTAATGTTTCTCGAGACAAACTTGTTGCTTCAGAATGTTAATTTAATCACTATTTGTGTAGTATTGAAGTGTCACCAGTGGTAGAGTCATTGAGCCTGAATAAGAGGCCCACTTAGTTTATGCTCTCCTGTTCACCTCTGGGTTAAAATTATTAATTTTTTACAGTTTAAATTCATTCCTGAATGATGAAAAACATGACTGATCCAGAAGAACTGACTGCCATTTCAGGGAGGCCTTAACAGATGATAAACTTGTTCTAATTTTCAACAGGCTGTCTTTGCTTACTACAGCATCTGTAACAGCTTGTACCCACCAGGAGGCTTGCATCAAGGTCCTAGAGTCAGAGGTAGAAGCCCTCAAATCTAATATCAAGACATTGAAAGGTATGAACTCTTTTTTTACTTCAGCTTGTGGCAAAATGAGTGAAGAAATTGCCACTCAGTATAAGAACCTAGACTATCTAGAGAATAGATTGAGGAGAGTGAATGAACAGATTACAGGGGAGCCCAGCAAGATTGGTGACCATGTGCTAAGGTATTTTTTTTAACATTTACTGCAGAAGATAACATGCTTACCTGCTTTCCTAAATGGAACTACAGAAATAATTCTCAGAGTGGGCCCTCCTTATAAACCCGGGTCAACTGGCCGACATCTTCTAATGGGCATACACTCAGTCAGAAGACATAATTGACTAATCCAGTATAGCAGGGCCAACAAAGGCATTTGGTGGAGTAAATATGCATTACATTTCATGGCTGACCACTCACAATGTTTATTTAGACTTAGACAATCTAACCCCCACCCTCCCCTTTAAGAAAGACTTGCTCGATCTTGGGTATAAAGCTTTCTTGATGTATCCATCTCTCCTGGTGGTTGAAAAAGTTGGACAGAACATTAACTTGCACACAGAACAGGAGGCTAGTGACTTCCTATCCAGGATTAAAAGCCAGTTTACCATCTTAGAAGATAAAGGAACTGGACACTGGACAATGAAATGGAATGGGAGCTGGCTAGCAACAAACATCAAGGTCCATCCTCAACTACTAAATCTCCAGCACCAAATAAACAGCAAATGGGCCTAGAAGATTAATGTTACTATCCTAGATATGCAGCTCGAAATGTGCTAGTAATATTGCAAAACCAATAACATCAACTAAACTCTCTCCTCGCCTATAGTTCACATAGGTCTAGCCCTTCTAGATGTGGTGAGGATTCATACCATCACTGATCCAAACAGGGGCTGAGAACTTAAAAAAAAAATCATTGGAATTTCCCACTATTTCCCACTATCCCAGAAAAGTGTAGCCCTTCTAATGGCAAGGGCTGGTCTGATATTTTGTCAGGATCAGTCTAAAACCTTGCTGTGAATAGATGAGGTTTTGCTGCAGTACAAACTCATGTTAAATAATGAGAAGTCTAGACTGTAACACAAACTGAGTTTATCCTCAGAAATAATTCATGTGATCAGCCACTTAAAATCAAACAAAGCTCAGGGCATTGATAGTTTTCGCATTGAGTTTTATAGGTGGACTGGCCAAGACATTGTTGGAGTTACTGGGTGAAACTGGTCCTGTTTCTACCCAGATTTGGATGTTCCCAGGAAAGGGTAGGTATTGTCTTTTTGGATATTAAAAAACCCTTTTATACAGTGGACTGGGATTTGCATTTTGAAGTCCTCCAGAGCAGGAATTTAAGATCACACTTCAGCCACTGGGTCAGTCATCTTTATCAAGACCCATTTTTTAGAATTCTAGTAAACAAAGGCTTATCTCATGTAGGTCCCTTTCTCATCATGCATTTTCCTCTTAATCATGGAGGAATTAGCTTACCAAGTGAGGACAATACTCAAAACACAACCTGCTATTGGTGGCTCTTACCAAGCTTCCTCAATGTCTGCTGATGACTGTATCCTCCTGAGCTCAAACCTACCCCTAGTTATTGATAAGGTGTTAGAAAACGTTTTGTCTATTTTGGATATCCATGAGCTTACAATGCAACTTAATTAATTAATAATAAATCAATAATTTTATGGTGTGGAGCACAAGCACACACTTTGAGCAGTAATACTACCCCATTAATGCAGAATGCTAAATATCTGGACCTAACAGTTAAGACCACTTTGAGGGATACTATTGAATCTAATATGTCAGAGCTTTAAGAAAAGATTTTACAGCTCATACCTAAGACTGTCAGTTTTCAGATTATGTTGGGGAAGACTAGGATTATCCAGACTATAATTCTCCTGCATGCTCACTATCTGATTCAAAATTATCCAGTTCCTCCATGTTATCCCATTTTAACACACATTCAAAACTTTATTGATGGAGCTACATCGAAGGACGAATGGTGGAGAGTGGCAGCATTTAAGGCTTATTTACCAAAATTCTTTGGAGGAACTGCTATACACCTAGAAACGTATGCCCTAGATTCTCAGATCAGTGTATGTCTTTATAGAGCTGAAAGGAGCTCAGGAGATACTTCAAGTTTAGATAACCTTATGAGTGATTACCTTTTTGGCATGCTTCAAGAATGGGTATGTCAGTTGTTTTGCGAAGGTACACGACTTAGCAGACTGAGATGAGGTAAGACCCCATAGATCTCATCTGGTACCACTCCATAATGTGAAGCGCCTTGAGTAAAGACACAAGACATCACTGGGTAAATAAGAAGTTTTAGAGTGGGACCAAATCTTACAAGCCACATCCCTCCATCCCTGATGAGTATATCTGAATTCAAATTGTCATTCCATTTGAGCCAACTGAATGATTTCCATACTGACAGACAGGGCAGATATGGGTTAAGGGGATTGCCCCCTTAGGAAAAAAATGAGGAGAGTCTTCCCATGAAGAACATTTAGCAGGGCTAGTACAACTAGGATTGTGTTAATACACAGGGATTTATGGAGTGTTAAGGTGGTAGCCCTGAAATGTCTGATCCACTAGAAAGTGTAAGAGCATATTGACATGACTTCTCAGCAATGCAGGCAACTTTGGAATGCCTTAAGAAAGCGGGCTTGTTGACCTAAATATCAAGATCAGCAATTATGGCTCTTACTTAGAAGACACTCTACCCTTGAAGACAGAAGAGGATAGGGCTATAGGAACACTGTAAATGCTGCAAATGTAAAAAGGCAGATACCCTATATGTGTTCTGGGTGTGGTCTATTATAACTGCACAATGAAATTATTTTGCTCAGAATTGTATGGCACTCTAGAAGTACCCCTCTTGCTAGGCAGGTAATTCTGGATTTTCAGTGTTAAACCAAGATCTAAGACAATTTATGGCTCTCAACATGAGATTTGGACTAGTGTGATGAAACTTCTGGGTGCTGAATTATGGAAGCAAAAGACATCCTGGGTATTTGGATAATCTTTGTTAATACTTAGGCTATAATGTATACACTTTCAAAAGTGGAGATGGCTTACACAAACTTTCTCAGCACCGGAAACTTTTTTAGATGTTTATTGGTGATTACTATGCTGATGTTATCTTCTGGAAGAGTTATTTATACTTGCATTAATTATTCCCGTCTGTTCTGTGAGTTGGGCTATGTGACTAATCTGTATAATTATGGTAAGTACGGAGGTTTAACATTCTAGTCAATCTTTTTTTTTTTTTTACAGTTTGATTGTATTCTTTGTTTATATGCGTTGAAAATCAAATAAAATTCTGATGAAAAAATAGTGCTAGTTTTACTGGCAGGACTGCAAAGAAATTGCATTAAGTTATGCACTTGGCTCTTAGAAAACTCTCCTTGCAATGACAACAGTTTGTTTGTGCACTGTAAACAGTTATAATATATATATATATATATATATATATATATATATATATACACACACACACACACACACACACACACACACACACACACACACACACACACACACACACACACACACGCATAGATAGATAGTATCATTGATCTTTCTCAGATGTAATGAAGAAATATGTATGGTTTCCCAATTCTGGGCCATAACTCTTGAGTGACTGCCGACTTTTATTAGTGAGGTTTGACATGTGACATATATTAAATGTGGCATACAAGATATCCCCTAAGGATAGTGTGGTTAATGGTCCAATAGATCATGAACAACTGCTGGGATGTAAGCCTGATGCTGAGTTACTGCAATGTCAGGATCTACTGGACACAGAGCTTCTAGACATTAATTTGACATTGCTATGAGACGTTGATTATGACTGAGAGGATCAACCACATGCTGTTGAAGTCTGATGAGGGCTTGCTACCTTCTTTTGGGTTGCATCCCCTGGAATCCCTGTACCACTTTCTTTCAATACATGTGAGGTCCAACCTACACATCCTCCATGAGTCTCAGCACTCCATCCATGTCAACCTGTGTTTCCAGTATTCATCTGGTAAGTCTTCTCTAGTGTGCACTTGAAGGTGAACATGGATGCTACATGTGCACGTTCTACAACAGCAGTCTCTTGGGGATTGTGGGGAGGGGTATTATAAATAAGAATGTGCACGGCTTCTTAACTTCCCAACTTCTAATCGATTCATGGGAGGTTGAATGGTAAACCATTATACAAATGTGTTCGAACATCCTACTCATCGACAGTTAAAAATATTGACTACTGAACATTGAATATAAAGCAACACATCTTACTACTAAAAAGAAAAATTTCAAAATACAGCAAGGTGGTATAAGACAGTGCATTCTAACATAGTTTAAGGAAGACCTTTGCAGCCAATAGCCTGCAAGCTGCTCGTTGGTGTATTGGTTTCATTGGTAAACTTTGGAAATCAGTGAAATTTAAAAACAATTTTTTTTTCATTTTGGAACAGTGAGTCCATTTCATAATATAATTACAGTGCCGAGACTTTGAAGTTTGATTTTATGCTGTTGGAGAGATTCTGTGCTTTTGATCAATACTGTGCTTATTTATTTATCTATCTGTTGTTTTAAACTTCATTCACATTGGTAGTTGGTAGTGCGGTGGCATACATTTCTTCATTTAGTTCTTGTTTTAATTCCACTTGTTGGCAAGGTGCTTGGCTTATTTCTGCCATTTCTTGATGCCCAATTATTGATATCTTTAACCGTCTCTGAGTAGGACATTCAACCGCATATGGATGATGATTTGCTTTTCAACCTCATGTGTCGATTAAAAGTGAGGTTGCCATTGTGCAATTACTGAAGCATTTCAGCATATAAAACTACAGAAAAGTCAGTAAATTTTAAGTATGTCATATGTTGTACCACTGCTAAGTCAAAATCCTTTCTATGTGGCTATCTCTGCTAGCACAACATCAGTGGTCCTTGTGTCCTGTGAGATATATTTGACCCTGTACTCCTTCATGACTATAACTTTATATGTGTGGAAATTACAGTTTTGCCACATAAGATGGTACCTAGTATTATGTACGAGATAAAATGATCTTAGAGAAAACAACTCTTGAAAATTACAGTGTTGGAAAATATTAACAAAATATGCTGAAATTCAGAACTGTACTATATAACAAGCTGCAATCAGCATGCTCTGTAATGTTTCTGGAGTAAAAAGTTGCGCAATATGTTCTGTAAAGGCTTTGCATTCTGTGTATGAAGCAGGAAGGCAAAAGTGTCAAAAAATGTGAATGAGATGTGTTAAGTGGACAAGGACCTCCAGATGATAAATTCCTGTCCTACATTCCTGCACTAAAGCATAAGCAAGGGTTATAAATTAAGGAAGTAACATTTAATTTGAATAATCCTTAACAAGTCTCTTGTGGTCTACAGCAAAGGAACCAGTGCTAGAGTAATACTGTGAATGACATTTCACATGATGCAGAGCATTTCCATGGCTACTCAAGGGGGTGACCAGTATATTATTCATTAAACACAGACACAATGCTTTATTGCAACAAACCAATATTAGGCTTTGCAGACATCCACATATTTAAAACGTGTGTGTGTGTGGGGGGGGGGGGTGTGAATGGGCATGCACACTTTGGGAAGGACTTGTGATAAAAGAAGTTGCAGAAATAGTGTCTGCCTGGAGATTCTTGCTTTTTCATTTTTGCCTTTACATTAAGTAGCCTGTGTCCATTTATCATATATTGATCTGCTGTAATAACAAGTGAACATTTGAGGACTGTGACTTTTTAACTTGACAGTTTTGTTAAAGACCTGTGTATCACACTACACTTTCGAACCAGTGTGCTGAAATATTTTTATTTTAATGGTTAATTTACATCTTTCATGGTGGACACCATAGTGGTATAGGGGTAGCATTGTCACGTCACAGAAAAAGGTTCTCTGGTTCAATTCTCAGCTGCAGTGCCATCTGTGTGAAGTCTGCATGTTCTCCCTGCATTTGTGTGGGTTTCCTCCCACATTACAAAGACATGTCTGGATTGTTTCTCCCTGGGCCTTCTCTGAAAATTGGCTTCATTCCAAGTCTGACTTTCCTGGTAAACAAATGTTAAATAAAAAACACTATTTTTTTTTCATTTTACCCAGGAAATCTGATAAATTCCTAAATGCTGACTATTTGAGAGCTTGTAATATAAGGGATTTCATGGAACTTGGCATTTTAATACAAACAGGACCTGACTTCATTTTATATTTCTTACCAGTATTACTGCCAGCTTATTTATTTGATACTCTGCATCTGCACCAGTGGCTGGTTATAGGTAGGGAAAGTTGAGCAGAGCAGCCTGCATCATCACATAGTGCAACGCTGCATTCTTGTAAGGATTTTTTGGTATGCTTGAACTGGGCAGAGCTAGTGATGTGATGTGCATCACCACACTCAATGTCGTCAGCCATTCACCGATAAATTAGTTTTACTGCGGATCTGCCTCATGATTACAGCAAGTCCCAGTCACTAGGGATGTGTCTTCATCACAGACACAGACCTCTTCCTTCCTCCTCTTCCAAGAGTGGGTGAACCAGCAAAGCCACCACCCCCCCCCTGACTCCTCTACTGCTAGTCGATTTTGTGTCATCTGAGTTGGAGAATGGGCTCCATCAGTCTGCATCATAGCCCCAAAAATATCTATGATATTCATGTTTAACAGAATCCAGCAGTAACAAATGACTTTGGTGTAGGAGGGCAGTTCCAGTATTTGTGTGCTCAGTTGGTAGTCTTCAAACTAGTTCAACAACCTCATGTCAATGCTTGAGAAGATAAAAAATGGTGATTTTTTTGAGAAAAACACACCAGTCATAAGCCTGTATTTCATAACCCTGCATATCTCATAAGACACAGAGCACATAACTCCAAAAGAATTATGGCTTTAGGAGAATCAGACAATATATTTCACTGTTTTCAGTGGTTTGGGTAATGATTTCATTAAAAAAATAATCATATAGGAGACATGGCAGCAACATATATTAGTAGCACTCTTGAATAATTTTCTAGGGTTTCCTTGATGCTGTTGACATACCACAATCAATTCCATCTTGCCTTATTTGCCCTATGTCAGGTACAGCTCATTTATAAGCAGAAACACATAGCAGCCAGTGACTGGAATAACTAATCACACAAATCTAGCCCCAATAAAACTATTCTTCCTGGGCCACCTGAATGTCTCACATGCATCACTACAATTTAAGTACAAAAACATAGTAACAAAAACTTATTCTTCCCTTATTTTCCTTAGGCCGGACTGACAAATAGAACTTTAGAGGTTTAAATATCAGCAAATTTTGAAAGGGATGACAAACATCCGTAGCACATTGGTTTGGTTTTAGTTTCTTGGCCTAGGAATTGCCATTATAACTGCTGGGAAATTTCTTTAAAGCATTCTTGGCATGTCCACTTGCACCATAAATGCTTCGTTAACTATCTGAAAATGTTTTAACAGCAGGTGTTGTCAGTTGTTACCTGTGTTTATACTGAGTGCCTGCAATGACTTATGATTTTTATAGATTAGTGATTTTTTTGTACAGCTGAAGTTCCTTAAAATGCCATATATAATTCTGCTTATTCTGATCATTGTTTACCATTACTTCCTTGCATCTATTGAATTGTCTTGTACTGGAGATTACTTTTTCTCCCAGGAACTTCATTGAAAATGCTTTTTACCCATCTCTACAATTCAAGTTAAAAATGTAAACAAATAAATGATGTGCTATTACATATCACAAACTTCAAGCAGATTCTTAGATAGTCCAAGGCTACTAAGCATTATGACCATTTATGCCTTGTCAGTACCCCCCCCCCCCCCCCAGACCACACTGCCTTTATCCAGAAGGACAATACAAGTCAATCCCAGACTAAATTTCTGGATACCCATCCAGTCATCTAGGTTATGTTTAAAGCAAGACAGAGAGTTACACTGCTCAGCATGCAGGGGAAATTTATTCTAGAGGTTTGAGAGGTGCTGGGTTATAAACATGTCCATCCACAGTATTTTGTTTATATGCTGGCAAAAGATTTAGGCCCCTGATTCTAGCATTGGTGGAGACATTACATTTACAAGGATATAGGACATCCAGGATAACAGAGTCTCTAATTTCACAGTAAGACAGAGATCTTTCCTCATATATCTCTAAGGTACTGAAAGAAGGGACAGAGCTTCTAGTCTCCATCGATAGCTTAAGGACTTTAAACATGTGATATTTTTGGTTAAGAATCTTTTGGGACTTTCTAATTGTTTGGTATGTTTAGTGAAATACATCCAAATTGGATGGGTTTACTATTGTTTAACCGAACTTGATTTAGCCGACTACAGATACCTGAAACTCATATAACCGAATCAAAAATGCAAACGGTGGTGAAATATTGAGTACAGATTCCTGAACAGCAAGTAACATTCATCCTTATGTGTTCGACATATCCCGGGCGATGATGTTATCACATTGCATATTCATATTCGGCAATACACTTCCAAGAAATCACAAGATTCGAATTTAAGGTATCCCTACTGTGGCGTTTCAGAAAAGGTTACCATATTCCACACTGTTGTCAGTTTCCTCATTTGTATGTTTACAGGCAGACTAAACAGTAATAGTGGCTTTGTCTCCCTTTCCTAGGTTTAAGAGAGATAAGGTAGAATGAGCTCCTCCAATACCAGTATGCATTCGCCTGGCACAATAGGTGACACATACCCGACCGAGCTAAGTCAGAAAGAAAAAAAAATGTTAGTAGTTACGGGTTATCAGTACTATCTTGAGAAACATACTGATATCCATAACTATTGGTGTTGCTGTTTTAAACAGAAAGATAAATGTAAAGGGAGGTGTGTCACTGAACTTGACAGTAATGGTGAGAAGCTGTTAAAAACAACCATACATTTCCACGCTCCCAATCCCATCACTTGTGAAAGTTTAAGGGTTTGTACAGCCATTAAATGAAGGGCTGCAAGCACATTAGAGGATTCCTGCAAGATTGTGTCCAAGGCATTAGCAAGAACCTCTGCAGATGTAGTTAATACATTACCCAATTCAGATGCATTGAAGCAGACGGTGAGGAGGGTTAGGCACAAGGAAAGGTCCTCCAGTATGCAATCACCGGTGGCATTAAGTGATAAAAATGCTTCACTCTTCAGCGTTAAATGTGGTTCAATAATTGCCCAGCACATAAAGAAAGATGGTGTAGTAACTAATGCAGTAGTGTTAACCACCATTAGTAATCTTCGGGTCATGTGTAGTTCAGAATATGCATTAGTGGAGGGTACATTCCCACTGACCATTAAGGAATGCAAGCAAGTGTATACCATTC
>NC_056728.1:1328709744-1328737244 GCF_019279795.1 Protopterus annectens
TCCAACAGGTTACTATACAGTTACAATGTCACCCCCTCTACCTACCTACCTACCGACTCCTTCACTATTCTCTTCTACTGCACCACACAGGTATGGAATAACTAAACCTAACCTGAATACCTGAGTGTAACCTATCCCTTCACTATTCTCTTCTACTCTACCACACAGGTACGGAATAACTAAACCTGACCTGAATACCTGAGTGTAACCTATCCCTTCACTATTCTCTTCTACTCTACACACAGGTATGGAATAACTAAACCTGACCTGAATACCTGAGTGTAACCTATCCCTTCACTATTCTCTTCTACTGTACACACAGGTATGGAATAACTAAACCTAACCCGAATACCTGAGTGTAACCTATCCCTTCACTATTCTCTTCTACTCTACACACAGGTATGGCATAACTAAACCTAACCTGAATACCTGAGTGTAACCTATCCCTTCACTATTCTCTTCTACTCTACACACAGGTATGGAATAACTAAACCTAACCTGAATACCTGAGTGTAACCTATCCCTTCACTATTCTCTTCTACTCTACACACAGGTATGGAATAACTAAACCTAACCCGAATACCTGAGTGTAACCTATCCCTTCACTATTCTCTTCTACTCTACACACAGGTATGGCATAACTAAACCTAACCCGAATACCTGAGTGTAACCTATCCCTTCACTATTCTCTTCTACTCTACACACAGGTATGGAATAACTAAACCTGACCTGAATACCTGAGTGTAACCTATCCCTTCACTATTCTCTTCTACTCTACACACAGGTATGGAATAACTAAACCTAACCCGGATACCTGAGTGTAACCTATCCCTTCACTATTCTCTTCTACTCTACACACAGGTATGGAATAACTAAACCTAACCTGAATACCTGAGTGTAACCTATCCCTTCACTATTCTCTTCTACTCTACACACAGGTATGGAATAACTAAACCTAACCTGAATACCTGAGTGTAACCTATCCCTTCACTATTCTCTTCTACTCTACACACAGGTATGGAATAACTAAACCTGACCCGAATACCTGAGTGTAACCTATCCCTTCACTATTCTCTTCTACTCTACACACAGGTATGGAATAACTAAACCTGACCTGAATACCTGAGTGTAACCTATCCCTTCACTATTCTCTTCTACTCTACACACAGGTATGGAATAACTAAACCTAACCCGAATACCTGAGTGTAACCTATCCCTTCACTATTCTCTTCTACTCTACCACACAGGTATGGAATAACTAAACCTAACCTGATTACCTGAGTGTAACCTATCCAGGTATGGAATAACTAAACCTAACCCGAATACCTGAGTGTAACCTATCCCTTCACTATTCTCTTCTACTCTACCACACAGATATGGAATAACTAAACCTAACCTGAATACCTGAGTGTAACCTATCCCTTCACTATTCTCTTCTACTGTACCACACAGGTATGGCATAACTAAACCTAACCCGAATACCTGAGTGTAACCTATCCCTTCACTATTCTCTTCTACTCTACCACACAGGTATGGCATAACGAAACCTAACCCGAATACCTGAGTGTAACCTATCCCTTCACTATTCTCTTCTACTCTACACACAGGTATGGAATAACTAAACCTAACCCGGATACCTGAGTGTAACCTATCCCTTCACTATTCTCTTCTACTCTACCACGCAGGTATGGAATAACTAAACCTAACCCGAATACCTGAGTGTAACCTATCCCTTCACTATTCTCTTCTACTCTACACACAGGTATGGAATAACTAAACCTGACCTGAATACCTGAGTGTAACCTATCCAGGTATAGAATAACTAAACCTAACCCGAATACCTGAGTGTAACCTATCCATGTATGGAATAACTAAACCTAACCCGAATACCTGAGTGTAACCTATCCAGGTATGGAATAACTAAACCTAACCCGAACACCTGAGTGTAACCTATCCAGAACTGTTAAACTGGAATCTCACTTCACCTTAAACTGGCCTTTGTCAACAGTCATACCTGACATGTAAACCAGACCTAAGCATGTCTAATACCGACATGTTAACTTAAACTAAGCATGAAGAATGCGGTACGTAAGCTATGTTACGTCTGTTACTCTCTATGAATGTGAACATCTCATTATTAACTGGAATTAGTAGCTGGGGTCACTGTGGAGCTCTACTTTCTGGGCCACCACTGAAAATGGACAAGCATCCAGTTGGATTGTCCCGGTCGACAAATGTGCACTTAATACATGAAGTAGTGAGGGGGTATGTGGGAGCAAGCGGGTGTAAAGCCTGTTTGGGTGGCGGTAAGAAATTACCACACTGGTTAAGCAATGTAGTAGCCAACTCAGTGTTAGACGCCACAACCAGAGGTCAGCAATGCTGAGCCTCACGCAAACCAGTGCATACCCACCTACAATTGCTCTACAGTGCCGTAGTCACTCTGTATCCAACAGCTGTTGTCGTGGCCATTAACAAAATAATCTGCACTGCCAGGTTGCAACCCCCTGACTCTGCACACTATAGTTTACATGAGTTCTACTAAGCCATGGCAGATACACATTCAGCTGCTGTGATCACAAACATATCATCCAGCACAGTCATCCAACAGTATAGGAAATGTGTGTAAGCGTGTAGATTAATACCAGCAAACATGTGTACATTGCTCAATCACAGTATTACTAGCAGTCTATGTGCATCAAAGAACAGTGCCTGTCCAATCATACTGTGAGAACAGCAGTCTTGCATAATACTGAAGAGAATAATGAAAAATGGTGCATGCCGTGGGGGCGTGTGGGCGTGCTTCATGCACACAATGTCCAAAGAGAAAAATTAGCTTCACAGCACCAAGTATAAGAAGTATATAAAAAGTTTTAATACAAATAATATTCCACTTTTCCAAAACAAAGCTAAGTGTAGCTAAACATATAGATGAAGAGGGACCGACACATTGTTTTGTATTTAGAGTCATAGATGTTTTAGAACCAAGTCTAAGAAGAGGGGACATTAACACCAAGTTGGAAAAGAAGGAATATGAGTGGATTATTCAACTTCATGTGGATTCTCCACCTGGAATTAACAAACAAGTTTCTATTAAGCTAATTTGAAATATAAACAACAACATATGAAACTTTGATAAAATGGAATGACCGTCTTTTTTACTTTATTATTTTTATTGAATTACAATGAATTAATATGTTTATTAATTAATATACTTATATGATGGGTTAGGTTGTGTCATTTGATTATTTTAATGTTGTATAAAAGAATATATATGGCAGAGAACTTGTAACACTGATGATGGACCTTGCCTGAAAGCTTTGTTTTGGAAAACTGGAATATTTGTATTAAAACTTTTTATATACTTCTTATACTTGGTGCTGTGAAGCTGTTTTTTCTCTTTGGACATTTGGTTGTTTTACAGCTTCACTTTACCTCAGTGGTGCTTTTTTTACTATTTTCATGCACACAATATCACACCTGGAGTGTTGGTTCCGTGGACCCAGGAAATTAGGCTGGCCAGGTGTGTGAGCAAACCGCTGCTTCTCAAAACCCTGGCAGGATGCTACCAGTGAGAAAAACAGTGTAGACCAGCTAAGTCTACTCCTGACACAACAACAGGTCCGTCTCTGGTGGGACGAACCAAACGTTGTGGGCCACATTGATGTCTCCACCAGTATCGGAGGAGAATCAAGGGAAGGCTCATACGTATGTGGACTAAACGGATGAAGAGCCTGCAGACGCTTTGGTTGAGACAGTATACTGGAGGAGTACCGAGACATGCAGAGAGGGAAATGTGTGGAGGTGTGGTATGGCAGGGCTAGCAACTGGAGAATGGATGGATGCTGTGTACTCGGGGGCCAGTGGAAGGGAACATGGGTATGACATTATGGTAGAAATATGCAAATGAAGCAGAACAGCAATAGTGTAGTGGGCAGAGCATCCGCCTAACGAGCATGCATTCCCGGTTCGAGTCCCACTGCAGCACATTCTATTTTATATGTGAAATCTGTATATGAACATCATTTTTCTGTATAACCTACTAAATAACAATTAAATTTGAACAGGAGTACTGCATTAAATGCACATGTGAAGTGTCAGTGTCATAATGAACAAGGCACTAGTATGCAGGTGTAAGCACAAATAAACAGTAGTAATCATGTATGTGTGTTTGCGTGGGGGTAAGCATTGTCTACACAGATTAAGCAAAGTAGAAGCTAACTGAGTGTAAGAAAATGCACCCGGAGGTTAGCATTGCTTAGCTCCGCACAAACCCAGGCACACCCATCAACAACTGCTGAAATGTCCATTAATCACTCCGTATCCAACTGCCAGTGTTCTGTCCAGAAACAAAATACACAGCCTCTGCAAGTCCCAAACCCAGGACCCTGCACATCATACACAAAGTGATTTACCAGTAAGCCATGGCAGATGTACATAACCCTCTTATTTTCGCAAACATATCAGCCAGCAAAATCAGTCAACAGCACAGGAAATATAGTAATATCATACCACACAACCTCTTAATGCAAGAATTCTGGACAAAGTGTGCCAAAATGTGTGTACAAAAAGGGATATCTGTCAAATACTGCTCCAATACACTTAAAATGTTGCTAGTTATACAGCTATATGTACTAGGATACATATTTTGAAGGCAATGAAAAGTCTGAAACACAAAGGTGTCAGCACAAGTGACTGACTTCAATCCTAAGATCATTCATGAAAATTGCCAAGAAAATGAGTTACAGGCCAAACATATAAGCCAAACATGCATGGACATATATATCTGTAAATGTAGACAGATAGACAGCTATAGGTATATACACACACACACACACATATATATATATATATATATATATATATATATATATATATATATGTATATATATATATATATATATATATATATATATATATGTGTGTGTATGTATGACTCACAAGTAATCATATAACAGCAATTGTACATAGATAGATAAATATGTTCAGTGTATATATATATCAATGTCCATATCTATCTCTTTATATATGGGGGTTTCACATATATAATTATGCAGATATACATACATATATATATATATATATATATATATATATATATATATATATATATATATATATATATATATATATATATATATACAGATAGACATGTGTATAGCATTACCACATGGGAACAAAATCCTGAACCACTCAGTACAACGTAACAGACCATAAGCACAGTCAGTGGGGGTGGGAGAACAAATGAAGGACACCTGGTAATTAGTGCTATGTAACCCCCCCAGCCCTAATGGATATGCTGTGCATTCCAATATCCAGCACATGCAGTACTTGACTTCAGGACCCTCCACAACACAGGTACAATGCTCCAACAGTAATCCAATTCATCTGTACATGTCAGGGCAATATCTGTAACATATCATGCAGAAAAGTCATTCTACCATAGGGAATGTACAATGTGGAAGGGGAACACATTACAATGGTACAGATATGCACACACATCTATACAATGACAATAATGTTCAGGTATATATATATATATATATATATATATATATATATATATATATATATATATATATATATATATGGATAGGATATATGAGATATATAGGTATATGCACATATACACAGACAAAAGGTATTAGTAGCCATACAGATGTAGAAGTAATATGGAAGCACTGGGTGCAAAGTATATCCCTTAGCCACAAGCCCTGTAACTGGTACCTGTGACATGTGTAGTGTGGCAGCCATTCCCACAAAGTGAATACTTACATTATACATATACCCACTCACAATTCAAAGGACATGACATGACACAGAGGTATGTATACACAGACAATCTTTCTTTGTGTACTATACAATAATGTATGCCATTACTTACAGCACATAGAATTTGAAATATTTAATCAGTGATGAATGCAAGGCCCACACAAAACAGTAGATGCAGACAATGTGGCTATATAACATACTATGCTGTTCAGGCCAAGCCCTTCAATTCATGCAACAGTAGGCAAAGGATTTGCCTTCAAGATAAATAACAATCAACAATAACAGATTTAGTTCAGCAGCCTTCAATTACACCCTGTAGTCAAGCCCTAGGGGAGAAAGTTATTACTTGTGGTAATGTCAATGTATCTGTCACATGTATGGACCCTGACCAGCAAATGTTGTGGAAGTCCACAATATGACTGGGATGATAGCAGGAATCCTAGCAGTAAAAAATGATAGGCCATTACCTAACAACCCAAAATCGTATCACAGCAGGACAAAGCCTGCCATATATGTGGAGGACAGAGGCAGGAATACAGGGCCATACTCGCAATATTGCTGTTACACACCCTGGAAATTGCTAGTGTTACAGGATTTGTTGCAACATACCCTTATGCAGGAATAAGACATCAGAAACACAAATGGATGTAGCCATGTACTGATAGCATGCAACAGACAGATTGCCGGGGATATATCTAGGACAAGACCTGTGTGGTGCACAGGCAAAAGCAAACAGACAATCCACTGGCCATCATATGGATAGGCCCACAGTTGAGAGCTATGCAGACAGACTGCATTTCATCCTAAACTACAATGTACATGCAAACACTGCAAGATCAGCAATATGCAATGCACATAACAGCACTACTCACCCTGTCTGTAGGTCTGGACCCTCTTACAAATGTGTAGTTGGCCTGTGTCTGCAAGTACTGCTGTAAGAGGTATTGCAACCTGCCATCTGTAACACTGCTGCCCACATACAGGAAGGATGTCCTCCATACTGGAAAGGTTAAGGGATAACGCCCACATGAGTCAGCAATTTATAGTACTGGGTTGCCATGACAGTGGTTATTGAAATCACTACACCGCAGGCTGCATGCAGTTAGCAAACTGTTGCACACTGATTGGTGCAGAGACCATCACCTGACCATATGAATCACCTACAAAAGCCATGCTGCAATCCATTCAAACCAGCTCAATCACTCTAGTGGAGAGAAAAAGAGATAGAGAGAGAGAGAGAGAGAGAGACACACACACACACACACACACACACACACACACAGTGAAAAAAAAAACAAATAAATAAAAGCCAAAAAACAGAAAGGTGTCACACCCATCAGAAAAAAGTATGTAAAACATACATGTATGTAATTGAATGTAGTATATGGCATAGATTAATAGGATATATAATATTGAATGTTTGATATGTGCTATCTGTAGTTGTCCCTGTAATGATGTATTGCTGAACAACTGCTCTGGACAATACTCTGTCCCTGTAGGCAGTGGGACATACCGGCCAACTGTGCAGATCAGCAATGAATGACAAAGATGTAAGCCATAAAATCTGTGTGTTATGTTAGTGTGGGCAATAGCTGGTGGTGGAAGTACTGCCGTCATGGTAGACACAAGGGTGTCAGAGCACACCACTTGCAGGACAGTCATGTAAATGTGTAATGCAGCATGCACAAATGCCATACATGTATAATAGGCTTAGCAGCAATCTCTCACCATACATACCACTCTAATGCTAGTCTGTGTTCACATGTGACACTTGTCTGTGTTGCAGCAAGCAGAACAGTGCAGCTGTGAATGAAAGACAGTTACAGAATGCGGACCAGATGTCTGTATGCATCCCACATATAGATAAATATCTGTGTGGTACAGAATGAGACGTGTATGCCTACAGATACACAGACACTCATTTAGATATAGGTATATCAACAACCTACAAGATATATCTACACTTATATGTACATCTCTCTCTCTCTCTCTCTCTCTATATATATATATATATATATATATATATATATATATATATATAGTGGCACTGACAATAGCATGCAGGTGAAATAGTCTGTAACAGGCCAGCAAAGATAGTGTCTTCACATGGAGCATGGCTACAAACACATAGCACAAAGCATGGCACAAACACATAGCAAAAGGTTTGGCACAATACAACATATGTCCCAATAGTAGGTAAGCAGCCAACATACCAGTTGCATTCTGTGAACGGTTTGTTGTAGCTGATATGGTGTGGGGAGACAAATATGTGTATTAAGAACTATGGTAACCCTGCTGTATGAGTGGCTCAGACCTATTTCCACCTTTATGTCTTCCAGGGAACATGGCGCACACATGTCTGCCATCATACAACCCCGCCGAAACTGAGGTGATAATAGACCATCTGGTACAGCACTATGAAGAGCTGTTTTGATGGACAGCCCATGATCAGCAGGAGAGGACTGCCCTATGGAACGAGCTAGTCCACAGGGTCAATGATGTCAGACTGGATAACCACAGCTATGAGCAGGTCTGGCATAATTGCACCGACCTGCTTCGCCATGTAGGTCAGTTTTCAGGTGCCGTACCGGGGGATCACCTCACAATGGGGGGGCAACCTGCCCATCCACCCCTCACCCATGTGGAGGAGCTTTTCAGCAGCCTTGTGGCGCCTGCCCACCTGCAGCAACAACACCTGGTAGGGTACATTGTGGAGGTGGGTGCCACTGACAAACCAGCTGAAGAGCGTGCAGGTAAGGACCCAGGGCACATCAGTACACCACTCTTGTGTATGCATCTGCATCTGTACAGGTACATCATGCAAATCTGAGATGTCATATACATAGTCTGCTGCTGTGTAGTAGTAATAAACAGTTGTGCATAAGCTTTATTATTGTGGAATTCTACTGTTGATGTGACATAATGATGCACTCACCCTTAATGAATGCCACAGCTGTGGCCACTGACATCAACTTTCTCACACTCCTATGTATGTCCCTCCAGGATACCACCACGGCAGCAGCCTGTAGCCGGTGAGTATGGTTTGTGTTCATGCATGATAATACACTGGGCATGTAATAGCTATGGGATATTCCATGCAAACATCTAACACACCTACCCATACTGCATGCTGTACATGTTCACGTTTTGTTTCTGTGAAATGCACTGCATCATAGTAGAGACCATGCAGAGGTATCGGAAGGGTACAACAGACACATGCAAGATAACTAACATCCTGTCTATGTGCAATGTGTCCACAGGGATGAGAAGTATGGCAGGACACATAGTCTACAGTAGGGACATGTGAGAAACAACACCCCCATCGGAAGGGTACAGCAGACACATGCAAGATAACTAACATCCTGTCAATGTGCAATGTGTCCACAAGGATGAGATGTATGGCAGGACACATGGCCTACAGTAGGGACATGTGTGAAATAACACCCCCATGGCTTTAGTTGCTCACAATCAGGTTAAGTAACGTTGGCAGACATAACCCTGACCCTACATCACTCATGACAGCAGTGTGTTCACTCCAAGAGATGTGCACATGAGTAGACCTTGCAACCAGGCAGAGGTCTGGGACATGTGTAGGGCACCACCCACAGCCATGGTAAGGTCTGATGGCTGTCAGTGTAATAGTCTTGTACTGGTCATGCTGATGTTGTGATCTGTAAAGCAGACATCAGGCATTCACAAATGATATCTGTTCACATATCATCCCAGGTATGAGTTTCTATAACACATAGGAGCTATGAGCATTAGAGCTGGCATAACCGACACAGTACTACATATGCAGCAATTGTTTCTACATCTGTGAGGTATGGTGCAGAGTACAATGCATGGTGCAGAACAGGTCCACAGTAACACTTTGTACATGGGTGAAGTGTTAACAAGGGGAAGGGCCATCACCTACCAACATAGCCCATGTATCACACACATGTATACTGCTGGTAGCATGAAGTCACTATAGTTGCATTGCATGCTGTTGAGCACCATATGTAATGCATGCTGACAGAAGGGTAATGGGAGGACTGTGTGTACAAAAGTTGTGCAAACCCAAACGTGGGAGTGTGTGTGTGTGTGTGTGTGTGTGTGTGTGTGTGTGTGTGTGTGTGTGTGTGTGTGTGCGCGCGCATGTGTGTGTGTGTATCAAAGGAAAAACAACTTCAAAAAGATCAACACACGGCAGGTTCAGGTTAAGGCACTTTAATCTTGCAGCAAGGAGACAAAAACATGCTAATACAGAGTTTGTCTAACTAGAATCAGGAAGTGAAGCTATTCTTATACATTTCTTGCAAGGCATTGCCTACTAAGCTGACGTAATAAATCACAAGTTATTTCAATATTATTTCATAGCAGCTGTCTGTCCATGATTTTCTGCTGGCATATCAAGTTTACAAAAAAAACTTCCTAAGAAAAACAACGTGGCCTTGATGACCACCGGTCAAATACAACCTTTCACTATACAATGTTACCATTTAAGGTACTATGGCTAATTTGAGCACAAAGCAAGTACAGATTATAGTTCATTTCTTCAAGCTGCCTTTGTTTTAACTGTATCTGTCTTTTCTGCCGCTGTGCATGTTCTCATAACACGAACAGAGCTGATTGTTCAAGTTCAGTAACATTATAGAAAACAGGATTGTTCTATTCATTATTTTCCTGACCTAGCAGATAATCACCTGCTTCTCAGTTGATTTCCAAAAGGCATAAACATGAATTTTGCTGTGCTAACAAATACTAGGTCATAGAGCATCTTGCAGTTTCAGAAAACATACTGCAGTTAAAAAAGCATCTTGTAATTTCATACAGAATTAATCTGTACATAAAATAAAATGAAATGTGTTAACCCTTTTAGCTTCTAATAGCACTAAACGTATACATTAATACATATTTTTCTAACATTTCCCCCGTTAAAACTTTTTATTCTATTTTCAAAAGCATAATCAGTTTGCTTCTTCTCCTAACTTCTTTCTGTTCAGAATTTGTAGTTAAGAGAGTCATTCAGTTTAGACTTATGAAAGTGTTTCATTTTTCAACAGTTCTTCAATTTCAGTACTTTGATACAAAGTTTCAGAAACTGACATGTCTATAAAATCTTTGCTCAATCTTTTCATGCAGGGAATACCACAACAAATGCACACTCCTAACAGGAGTAATCCCACACAAATGGCAATCAGGATGTTCATTAGGATGCTACCCCACCCCCCCAAACAAATTCTGGAAAAAAAATCCGTCAGTGGGTTTGGGCCTGGTTTGGTCATGGCCGGCACTTGCTGAATCACCTCAAGATGGTCGTTTACCTCATGCTGGTTGTCAGGAATATACGAACAGCACTCCTCTTTTAGTAAAGCGCACATACCACCTTTCGCTGTTAGGGTGAAGTAGAGAGCCATGCGGTTTTGAAGCACCACAGTTCTCATAGCGTTCAGTTCATCAGTTACTAATTTGAGAGCAGAAAAAGTTGCATTGCTCATTACTTCGAGAAGCTTGGATAGTTTTCTCAGCTCCTAAATCGATTTCACTGTGCCATATGCAGGGGCTATACCTGCCCACGATATAATAGTGTCACTCAAGTCCATGTGTGTCAGTTTATTTTTGTTTTTCACTGAGTTATGGTTTCTCCAGCCTGCTTCAATTTGTCCCATTGGATTCTCAGGTCTCTTGATTGGATTTCCAGATTTCTTGGTGACCTCTCTGACATTTCAAATTCTTCCCTGAGCAAAACTGCAGTGTGTCGTATGGCCGGAACCAGGTAACCCAAAAAACAACTGCCGGACCAATTCTCAGGTCACCATTTGTATGCCTTTTTCCCACACACAAAATAACAATTCTCTTCTTTAGTATTAATATATACTTGCCCTGCATGAAACATTTTCTTATCAATGATAGATAGTTGTTTAAAAAGAACAGGATTACGTTGTACTTCATCAACCGTTTTGTGCATTAATTCAAAATATGAGTCATAATTTGTATCACAAATATAACCTGCATTATTAGCTTTGATATAACATTTGTAAGGAACAGTCACATTACAATTGCTCCAACCCACCTGAACAGTATCATTTTTGTAAAAACATACAATTCCCTTTTGTGTAACAGGCAGGTACAATGCTATTTTGTCTTGTGATTTCACAGTCGTAGTATCAAAAATCAAATTTTCCCAGGTCTCATTGACCCCTAGGGGGACAGCAGTCATTAACAATCCCCCGTATGCTGTTGGTATAGCTGTGCAAATCCAGCAATTCGAAACATTAAAAGTTTCAGCATACACATATTTAATTGCTTGGTAAGTGTTAATGTTCGGATGCCAGTCTATGAGTAATGCATCTCGTTTATTCAGTTCAGCTTGTGTGGCTGGAAAAAGGAAAGGCCACAGCAAAAAGATTAATGTTATCAGTATAGTTAACAGAATGATCATGCAATACTTTTGAGGTTGTTCTGTATTTCTACTTGCTCCGTATCTGGTCATTTTGTTCTTGTGTAACAGTAACAAGTTTTTTGTCCAGTTCAAAGTTTATAACTAATTTACAGTGTGTCAGATGAATCCAGGACGCTTGCTCTGCGATCTTTACTGCAGTGGGTGTTGACAGTAGCACTTGGTATGGCCCTTCCCACTTCGGTGATGTCCAATTCTTCCTCTTGATTACTTTCACCCAGACCCACGTGCCTGGGACTACTGCTGCTTCCAATGGTCTGGTTTGTTCTTTATCTGAAACAGAATTTAACTGCAAATGTTGTTTATTATTTAAAAGTCGTCTCATATATTCTGCGAGTGAACTGTCGGCCTCCTGGTCTGCAGGCATGAGAGGTTTCCATTGAGGTATATAATATGCCCTCCCAAATAATTTTTCAAAAGGAGTTAACCCCTTTGCATTCGGAACAGTTCTCATGCTCAACAATGCCAGAGGCAGGCAGTGCACCCAGTTCTTTTGTGTCTCACTAATTAATTTCCTAAGTTTGTTTTTCAAAACCCCATTATGCCTCTCTACTAGTCCTGCAGATTGTGGGTGGTATGCACAATGGTTCTTTTAGGAAATTCCGAAATATTGGCTCAACTGTTGTATAGTTTGATTTACAAAGTGTGTGCCATTGTCACTATAAATCTTTTCCGGTATGCAAATCTAGGAATAATTTCTTTAACAAGGACTTTTGCAACAGTAGCTGCATCTGGATTTTTGGTCGGAAAAGCTTCCACCCATTTGGAAAACATATCTATAATGACAAGACAATACTTCTTATTTTCACATTTGTTCAGTTCTATGAAATCCATACAGATAGTATGGAATGGATACAGTGGTGTTGGGAAACTCCCTTGCTTAGGCTTCAATGCCCCTTGTGCATGATGCTTGTTACAAACATGGCATGCTGCACAAAAATTTTTTGTGTAGTTTGTAAATCCATATGCTGTGAACACTCGGTTTACTAACTGTACCACCCCCCCTGTTGAGACATGGCACTGCCCATGGCTCAACAAAGTTGCATATCTAAATAAATTAGACGGAAAAATCGGTTTTCCTTCTTTGGAGATGTACAGCCCTTTCTCAAGAATTGCTCCTCGTTTTATCCATTTCTGTTTTTCTACTTTTGTAGTAAGTGTCTGCATTGTTTTTAACATTTCTAAATCTAAAATCTCAGAAGGTTGTAATTCCTCACTCAAAAGAAATACTTCTGAAGCTGAAGCTGCTTGCTTTGCAGCTGTACCAGCTCTCGCATTACCTTTTGAAATCCTATCTTGTTGCTTGGTATGAGCTACACATTTACAAATAGCTACTTTCTGAGGTAACTGAATAGATTCTAACAAATCTAAAATAAACTGCGCATGATTCATTGGTTTACCAGTAGATGTTATCATTCCTCTATTCTTCCACTGTTGCACAAAAACATGTACAGTAGAAAAAGCGTACTGGCTGTCAGTAAAAATGTTCACACATTTACCCTTTGCCAAGGTACATGCCCTTGTCAAGGCAATCAATTCTGCTGCTTGTGCAGATAAGTTGTGCGGTAAAGACTTTGCTTCTAAAATCTCAGTATCAGAAACTACTGCATACCCCACTAGGTTCTGCCTGTAGGACCCCTTCTGCATGAGCCGTCCATGTAATATGTCACCTCGGCATCATCCAAGGGAACATCCGTTAGATCTGTTCTAGGTAGTGTCTTTTGCTCAATCTCCTGCAGGCATCTGTGTGGTATGCCATCTGCAGGGGTCGGGAGCAAGGTAGACGGATTCAAAGTTGTACATCATTCTATTGTCATATGAGGTTGGCTCAAGAGTATAGTCATACAGGAAAGATGTCTAGCAGGAGAAAGATATGCTACTTTTTCTTGCAGTAAAATAATCGTGACTGCATGAGGCACTCTCAATGTGAGAGGGTGGAACAAGCCTGTACTGCCATTGCAGCTGCGACTACTGCTTTTACACAGTGGGTTAAGGATCGCGCCACTGGGTCCAGCTGTGATGAATAGTAAGCTATGGGGCGTTGCTTATCCCCATGTTGCTGTGTTAACACTGATGTCATATTACCTTGCTTACAATCTGCAGTTTGGAAAAAATGTTTATGATAGTTTGGTAATCCTAAAACTAATGAGGATGCTATCAATTGTTTCAGTTTGCAGAAAGCTGATTCTGCTTCTGGTGTCCATTGTAATAAATCTTGTGCTGCCATAGGCTTCTTGTATATCAAGTTGGTTAGTGGAGCAGACTCCAAGGCATAGTTTGGAATCCAACTCCGACAGAAATTAGTCATACCCAGGAAGGACATCATTTCCTTCTTGGTAGTCAGTTTGGGTGCTTGTAAAATTGCTATTTTCCTATCTTCATCTAATGTTCTGCCTTCTTTCGATATTACATATCCCAGATATTTAACCTGCTTTCTCCAAAGCTGCAACTTGCTTTTGTTTACTTTATGTCCTTGAGTGGCTAGAAATTGTAGTAATGCTATGGTATCTTCTCTGTATTCTTGCTGGGTGGGGGCTGCCAGCAGGATGTTGTCTACATAAAGTAAAATCTGACTGCCTGTTGGTGGGCTAAATCCCACCAAGTTGCTTGCCTTCTCTTGTGCAAATATTGTTGGGCTTTCACAATACCCCTGTGGTAGTCATGTGTATGTATACCTTTTCCCCTGAAATGTGAATGCAAACCAATGTTGGCTGTCAGGGTGTATCGGTATTGAAAAGAACGCATTGCTAATATCTACCACATAAAAATACTTCTGTTGAGGCTTCAAATCATTCAATAGGGTCTATGGATCTGGCACCATAGGTGCTCTAGGTATTACTGCGTCATTTACAGCTTGTAAATCTTGTACCATGCACCATTCTATGTTTGCTTTCCTGACAGGAAATAAGGGTGTGTTACATGGTGAATCGGGAGATTCTACCAGTACTCCTTCCTTAAGTAAAGCTGCTATTATAGGTTTGATTCTTACTTCTGCATCTTTCCTTAAGGGATACTGTCTCTTTTGTGGTCTAAATGCTGATTTTGGCGTGATAGTAACTGGTCCTGCTGTATGAATTAGTCCTACATCTGATTTCCCTGATGACCAGAGAGTTTCTGGTATGCTCCGTAAGGCATTTTCTTCCTCTTCTAGTAAGAATGCTAATCAGCTGTCCTCGCTAGACTGCTAGTGTACAGCTGGGTGTGTCTGTGTTATCCAATTTAACTTCTGCTTCTGTACTCCCTGTTCTGACAATTCTAACTCCATCTGTTTTTCCCACTTTGTGACTCTTTCTCCTAGGTCTGCCCATTTCACATTCTTGTCCTTAGTTAAACTAACATGTGGTAATCGATTAGATTTATAGAGTGCAAAGAATTCCTGGGGCAATGAACAGCTAACTACACTGTTCCCTTCTGTGTCCCAGTACAGATTACGTAATAGTAATCTGTTTGCATGGTTTTTAAACAGTTCTTGCTCATATTCCTTATCAGGTCCTGGTGTGCTACAATAATACAGAGTACAGTGCAACAAATGCTGTTTATCAGTGTCAAGGGAGGAGGACTTACTGATGGCTACGTTCATCAGTTCTTCGGTTACTGCTCCTGGACCAGTCGTGACCAAGTCCCGACTGTACCAATAAAATGTTTCGCCCTCCGGTCGCACTACAAAAGTATCCATTTGTTGCTGTGCTTCCATACCCTGCATAATTAGAACTACTGCTATGCCAGATATCTGCATAAGATCTCTGCCCAAAAGGTTTACCAGGTATTTTGCAGAAACAACAATTTTGCTTTTCTGGGTCATCCCTGAAACAGGGTCAGTTATTGCTATGTTATGGGAAAGTGGCTCCCGATACAGCTGTCCATTAGCTGCTTTCACTAATATGTAATCAAATGATTCTGAATTTTCTGGTAGTTTGGAAGGATGTATCAGGGTCCGTGAAGCCCCTGAGTCACACAAGAATTTTACTTCCCTCCCCTCTACCAGAAGTGTAACTTCCAGTTTTGTGTCTGCTAAATAGAGCTCTAGGCTCAATAATGCTAAGTCTAAAATTTCACTTTCTTCACCATCTGCAATTTCTTGCACTTCCTCTATTTCTTCTATCACATTCTCTACTCCCTCTATCACATTTGTGTTTATCTTTTCTCAGTTACTCCCTTCTAGTGATTCTTGACTATCATATAGTCAGTCCTCACCCTCCTTATCTTCCGTGGCTACCTTCTTGTTTTGCTTGCAATCCCTTGCTAAATGTCCCTTTTTGCAACACTTAAAACATTCACCCCTTTTCTTTCTCTCTTCAAACTCCTCTGATAGCTTATCAGATTGTTTGTTTCCTTGGGCATTTTTCTTGCCCTTTTTTCCGGACTGTACTACATAAACTTTTGCTCCATCTTCTACAGAAAATACTTGGGCTTTCTTTTTCTTTTTACTGTTAAAATGCCTTTTGGGCATGTCTAGCATATTCTAGTAGTGACTGTAATCTACTTGTACAATAGTGTACCATGTGCTTTGTAATAAAGCTGCTTATAGGCAAAATACTGCCTTTCAAAAATGCATTCTTTAGCTGCTGCTCATACGGGGAATCATGTGTTTATTCTTCAGGTACCTGCATTCCACAATGGTTATTAAAACACTCTAATAATCTAGCATAATATCTGTCAACAGTTTCACCTTCTTGTTGGATGCATTGGTTAATGCAAGTCCAGTCTGCCCTAGGTTTCCATTTCTCAGAGATTCGGTTTGTTAGACCTTTCACTCTGTTATCCAGTTCTGCGTTGCTATGTGGGAGTGGCTTGTGTTCTGCGTTATGGGGATTCCAGTTGCCACTGATCATGTGCCAATCTGGACCTACGATTTGTCTAACTACTTTTTCCTGCTTCTTCCCCATTTAAATTATAATTTAACCTCATGCCCTGTAAGTCTTTTAAGAATTTTCTAAAATTAACTTTTGGATGGGGAATTCCCTCTGTGGCTTTCCAGATGTCTTCTGGTGTCCACGGTCTATATACTAGGAGAGTCGGGTCCTGCCCTGCCTGTCCTGCCTGAGGATTTGGTACTTCTATGAGTGGACATATCTCTTCTTCACTCATAGCTCGTGCATTTTTGTTCATTTGATATACCTCAGTATCCCCCTCTTAAGTTACGTGTTCGAGACCTAGTCTCGATGGGATCTCTGACATACGGTCTTGGCTTTGCGGTGACAGCTGGGTATAGTGGAGGTGGACCAGCTTGTCCACTCGCTTCATATTCTGGTGCGGGAAGTGGAGGGGGCGGAGGGGCTGATGCTATTACCAAATTATTGTCTTTTTATCTAAAAACATAGCTTTTGAATTATTACTTTTTTGTTCCCTACGGTTTGCTTCCTCAATCCCCCTGTGTGCCTGAGGAATGCCTAATTGATGTTGCTTTTTTACCTGACCTTTTGCGTCAGTTTTAAGCTGTTTGACAAGTTTAATAAGCGAGGATTTTTCTAATTTGCCATCAAATTCATATTTATTAACCCATTTTGTATAGTACCTAACACTGTCGGCACGCTGTAATTGCATATATTTTGCATCTTCAGTTAACGGTGGATCTTCGGAATTTTTTTGTGCACTTATTACCCATGTTGTTCTGACTGTTAGAATGTTACATAACCCTTCTTATTTTCACGTGGTACCACGATTTTTCTTTTTCACAGTTTATCTAGAATAACTGCCTTACCTATTCTGTTTCCCTGATCTATGACAAGACTGCAATCTTTCTGTCCCTGACTTGTATAAAACAAATCTCCTGACAGATGATTCAAATCAAGTCCCTGATCTGAAACAGAAAAAAGGTAAATCTCACCTTACCTGAGCCTCCGTGCTTGATCACCAAGTTCAATGGAAAACCGATAACTCGTCCTCCAGTCGCAGATCAGAAAAGTGGCTGGCCTTTTTGAATGACAATTCAGTCGGAGGTCTTTCAGAGCAGAAGAACCGATGTGGTCTCTTCCTTGTACGGTTTAATGCCACCTGGCCCATCTGACATGAGGTGAAGTGAGAGTTTCCAGTTCGAAGGACCAATCTGTCAAAGGAAAAACAACTTCAAAAAGATCAACACATGGCAGGTTCAGGTTAAGGCACTTTAATCTTGCAGCAAGGAGACAAAAACGTGTTAATACAGAGTTTGTCTAACTAGAATCAGGAAGTGAAGCTATTCTTATACATTTCTTACAAGGCATTGCCTACTAAGCTGACATAATAAATCACAAGTTCTTTCAGTATTATTTCATAGCAGCTGTTTGTCCATGATTTTCTGCTGGCATATCAAGTTTACAAAAAAACTTCCTAAGAAAAACAACATGGCCTTGATGACCACCGGTCCAATACAACTTTTCACTATGCAATGTTACCATTTAAGGTACTATGGCTAATTCGAGCACAAAGCAAGTACAGATTATAGTTCATTTCTTCAAGCAGTCTTTGTTTTAATTGTATCTGTCTTTTCTGCAGCTGTGCATGTTCTCATAACACGAACAGAGCTGATTGTTCAAGTTCAGTAACATTATAGAAAACAGTATTGTTCTATTCATTATTTTCCTGACCTAGCAGATAATCACCTGCTTCTCAGTAGATTTCCAAAAGGCATAAACATGAATTTTGCTGTGCTAGCAAATACTAGGTCATAGAGCATCTTACAGTTTCAGAAAGCATACTGCAGTTAGAAAAGCATCTTGTAATTTCATACAGAATTAAGCAGTACATAAAATAGAATGAAATGTGTTAACCCTTTTAGCTTCTAATAGCACTAAACATATACATTAATACATATTTTTCTAACAGTGAGTGTGTGTGTGTGTGTGTGTGTGTGTGTGTGTGTGTGTGTGTGTGTGTGTGTGTGTGTGTGTGTGTGTGTGTGTGTGTGTTGATTGTGTCTGTAAGTGCAATCTAGTGGAGTGTGGTCGATGCATGTCAGATGTGTGTGTACATGTGTGTCTGTGTGGGTGCCCATGTATGCACAGGCGATAGTGGGATTGATCACATGGCAGTACTTCTCCTTGGGATTGTGCTGTACATGTACATGGAGTGACACATGAGACACCATAACAATCTGTCTGATATGTGAACACAGGACAGCTGATAGCATAACAAGGTCTGTAGCATGGAACATGCATTGGAGGAAAAGTACATACCAGGTATACACATCATATTGCCAGCAGCAGATAGATAATGGACTACCCACATATAAAGCACTACAAATGCAATGGGGAATTACCAGAGCACATCAGTGAGTGTATCCAGGTATTACTGTTGTCCGCATGATGGGTTGCTTGTGCAGCAGATGTGGCATGGACTGAGCAAGACTGTAGTATGAGTCTCTGGTGTGTGACATAAGTATGCAAATGTAGCAGCTGCAACCATATAGGGGCCATGTACACCATGACTGGACATACACAGGGTAATATGGGATGATAGCAGTGAGGCCATGTACAACCTACTCCACCCAAGTCAGGGAGGTGATGGAGTAACAGGTCAGGTGTTGTGATCACACATATAGGCATGGAGAGGAATAATATGTTAATGAGTAGCTGTAATGAGTGTATGTTAGCAAGTGCCATGCAGGATGGGGAACATATGTAACTGAATGTGGGACTATCTATAAATCCAGAGAAAGAGAGGTAGTAAGGTGGACTGTCAGTGTGAGTGTGTGTGAGTGTGTGTACTATTATGCAATGCTGTACAGGTGTTAAAGTGTGTATTTGTTTCCCCACAGGTGGCGAGGTGGATCAGGGTCCCTCCTGCACACAAGCTGAGGTAGGTGTCCATACAGACACCGATGATGATGATGGTACAGTTGAGGCACAGGTGGGATTGTCAGAAGCCGACACTGTGCCAACATGTGTCATCACCCTCCTAGCCACCCCAAGCCTGCAAACAGTTACAGTGTCCCTACAAACCCCATCACATGTGACCATAGCAGAGGGACAGTTGACAGTTGGTCGCCAAATGTGTCGGGTCACAGTCAGCGTAGCCGGATGTCGGGCAGGCCACCACATCGGCAGATGTATCATGGTGCTCATGGGAGGGCTGCAGGTCATCATGCCCCTGGCAGAAGATCCACAACTAGTACTAATAGGAGCATGTTTCAGGCCATAATGGAGGCACAGGCACATATGGAAATGTACACCAGACAGGGTCTGAGGCTGCAGAGGTCTGCTTTCTCAGCTGTAAGTGGCAACCTCCATGAACTTGCTGTTGCCCACCATGAACAGACCAAGGTCATGGATAGATGGTGGGGTGAGATGGTGGGCCTCCTCGACCGTGGTATGCCTGCACTTGAATGTGTGGTGGGAGTGGTGCAACAGCTGCATGGACAAAGGCCAGAAACACCAGCAGCTGGCAGTCAATGTGGGCATGCCAGGACACCCAGCCGCTCCCATAGTGGCAGTACCAGCCCCAGCACACCACTGGGGGTGCTGTCCACACCACACCACAGCAAGCCTTGTGCACATCACCCTGGCCAGTCCCAGGTGGGACATGGTTCCAGAAGACATCTGTCATCATCGGGGAGAGTAGCACCTCAAGGTCTGTACCTGCATGTGCCCATGGACCCCCTGGCAGGCACAGTCAGCGTGTCCATGGCTGGAGGCAGTGAACTGCACACCCTGCCAGGTATGGTCTGCAGCTGTCCAACAACACCCATATATGGCAGCCACATGGCAGAACTGTGTGCATGCATACCCACACACTATGCAACCACACCTAGAGTGACCCCATACCAGCACACACTACATTACCACACCCCAATCAAAGAACCAAACCTCTCACCCACACACATGGTGACACATGTATAGACCACCTTCGGCCTCTGGCACACCAGCAACACACCCTGTGCATATGATGATACCTGTGCCACATCCCTGTCATGCATAACATCGAGGCAGGGACAGGCTAATATGGTTCTGATGCACATGGTGACTGTAATAGGGTGCTGCAATGTACTGCAGTGTAAGATGTTGTCAGGGGTAATGTGTAATGCATACATGCCAGGTAGTGTAGCCATACAGCTATGATGCATTTTAGCTGTTGGTAACACTGGTTATCTCCATAATGTTATCTATTTGTGTTGTAGGCATACATGTGTCAGCAGGAGGATGGACTGCAGTCATATTCCAAAAGGGCATGTCACTGTGGTGACACCATGGCCGTGACATATCTGGTGTACAGTTGCACACATGTCATAGGTATGTATAACAGTTATTGCCTGTGCAACATTGATTGGTGGCCTGCTGTTAAATGTATAATCTGCAATCTTATGTCAACCCATCCACATACACACACATCCTTACTTGGCATCACTGTATCTAGACCCCTACCTAGGAATGTAGTGCTACTGAACTGTGTGGCTTTCATTGCACACATGACACCATCTGTAGGGTGAGGTATGCACCAGGTCACATATTACATGCAGAACATCCACAGACATGTACAATATGGTAATGGAGGATTCAATCTTTGTATATGGAGAATACATATTGTGTCATACTATCATATACACAATGACTGACACATAACAGGCAGACACACTATTAAGAGACCTGGGTGTATAGTTGCTAACTAACTACTCTGTGTGTCCAATGTGTTACAGGTAGGCTGCACGCAGCACATGTGTAACTGGGCTGTATTCTGTTATCAGTTACCTGTATGGGTGATGTGACAGTGGCCATCAGAAAGTGGTATGTGGGCCATATACCGGGTGTACCATGGTGTAATGACAGTGTATACAGCACCCACATCATCCACTGGATATTGTACACACTAGAACCCATCTTGTTACTCTGACATACCCACTATCACACAGTGCCCACAATGCCAAAACAACCCTTTGCATGTCACAACAGTGGTACCACAGGGATATGCATGTAATGCAGACACCACAGGCATAGTAGGGTGTTGCATTGCAATGCCACACCTATGGGTGACAACAACAATATCTGTACTACTGTGTGGCAATTTGTATTGTAATAGGAATATGTGGCCTCTGAATGGTGTACCCCACAGATATGCAGACATGCACACATACACACACGTGGCAGACCTCAATGGGATTTCCATGCCTACTGACCCATTTGTACAACACTGTTGTGCTGGTACTGCAAGGCACATGTAGTTGTTAGGGAGAGATGTGTAACAGGCTACATGTCATGCCCAATACAGTAGTGGCCACATCTGACTATGGCAATGGGAGTGATGGTGGTTGTGAAGGCATCATGGACTTTCCAACTATAGGTGTACTAACGCACAAACAATGCTATCCTCAGTAATGCACATGTACATGTGTCAATACTGTGGTGTATTGCTGCAGGTGGTCATAGCTGTGTACCTGGCTGTTGTCCATGGAGGGAGTGGATGTGTAGTGGGTGTGTGCACATTGGTATCATGCCAACTGCTATGTGCCAGCAGGCAATCTATCGACAGACACCATGTTAGTGACTGGCAGGGTGAGAGTGACATGCATCAGCCAATCCTCTGGGTGCCTTCTACACATGGCCACCGAGGTGATCCAGTTGACTTGTATGCAACATGTCGTACAACATGTGGTTAGTGTCTGTCAAGGAGACCTGTACCTAAGCATGTTCAGTTGACTGTGGTAGTGTAGTGTAGGTACTAGTGGCATGTGGCCCATAGAGGGCGATGTCTCCTATATGTGACAGGTAGTACACAACTGGCTACAAATGATGTCAATCAAGCATAGGTTGTCTGTATGTATCCCAGCTAGAGACCTGCCATCTGCACATCTATAGAGGGATTGACAGACACCAGTTTGGTGAGTAGCTATGCAGTAGGATGAATGTGTCAACAGATGGATGTTTGACAACAATGAGTATGCCATTACTACATGTTGTAAGCCCTCACTAACATGTGCTATACTGACAGTACTCCACAGTTACATTCCACATGTCTGAGTATCATCCAGTATGGGATATACATGGTGACACAGCCCACACACCAGGTACATGACAGTGAGCCCTCAGAGTGCAGCTATGGCCGCATGTGTGCTTGTTGTCAGTAGTAATGTTAGCACTGCACCCTTTCCTGGGACAGCACTGTCGACAGTAGTAATGCCATGTTACACTGCATGCTTGCGTGACAGCACATACCCTGGGTTGCTACCCTTGCATGTCACACATTCACATGGATAACAGTGCTGTGCAGACCTCATATACTTGTATGTCCCAGACATGACACTCAACACCCTTTGCTGCAGTAATGAGAGCACATAAACACATGTACTCTACATGGCAGTACATACACATATTACAGATGTAATTTCCCAGGATTTGACTTAGCCTCTGTGTAGACAGAATGACACAGAGTATAGCTGGAGGATGTTTAGACGGTCAGCATAGGCCATCTGTTTGATGCCTGTGATTCTTATAGTGAGATATTTCCACTGCCTTCCCAGCTGTCGCAGCTGTCTTGTGAGGTACATACCAAATGGGGCATTGTACACTATACAGGGTGTAGTGAGGGATGATTACAATGAGACAATTACCCCTTTTTTCTGGATATAAAGCCCTCAGTGATGAAGTGCACCACCTAGGAGGATGTCCTTACTGTTGTGGCTATGTGGTTAATGAAGGTGAGACCACTGTCCACCTGTGTCCCAATGTCTGTCAGCACACTGTTGGTGTTTAGTGTACTGCCGCCTATGTGGTACTTCATGGGTACATGGTATGTCCAAAGGGGATAACTACACATTACCTGCCATTAAGATTGAGCCCTTGGCTCTGGCACCAAACATCTGTTTCTGTAAAGCCATGGTGTAGAATATCCACATCATTTGGGGATCCAATAATGGCTCCCAGTTTGCAGTCATCTGTGAACTTTGTTAGACAGAGTTCCATAGTGCTGGCCTGTACCTCAGGGAAGTAGATGCCAAACAAGAGCTGTGCCAGGACCAACCCTGACGTACTCCAATTAGTCAATTGTCTGGAGGAATGATCGGATATGGCTACATTTACAGTCTGGGTTCCGTCGGTAAGTCAGTTGGTAACCCATTGAGTGACACAGATGTTTATGGACAGCTTCACATGTTTAACTATGTCTCTAGACTGGGTGATGTTGTTGAAGGCCTTGTCGAAGTCCAGATAGGCTGTGTGCTCTGCCTTACCCTCCTCCACAGCTCCGGGAGACTGAATCAAAGTAGTCAAACAGGGTCAAGTGACAAGATAGGCCCTGCATGAGCCCAGCCAGGGTGGGGTCCAGTGTTTACTGGTTGCCAATGTCTTTGTTAATGAGTTGCATGATAATGCATTCCATGCCCTTGCACATCAGGCTTGTCAGACTGATGGAACGGTAGTTCCCAGGATCCAGGGTGGATTTCCCCTTGTGGAGTGCAATAACTGTAGCTGTGCACCACTCAGTGGGATAGACACCTGAGGTAAGGCTATGATTACACATGGCACTTAGGTGAGATGCAGGGTTATGTAGTAGTTCATGTACTACACAGCCCAATATGTCATCTGGTCCCATGGCTGCTGTATTCCTAGCAATGGAGTCGGCAGATTCCACCTGTGTGGCCATGATTACTGGAATTTGGCAACCTTTTGTTACTGAGATGTGCCCTTTAGGGGGTGAGGGAGGCTGAATGTGGCACTAAATCGGTCTGCCTGGATATTGAAATACTCCTTTGAATCAGTATATTTAATGCCAATCTGTTGTAGCACAGAGCAATTCTGAGCATTGCAGTATAGATCCTGGACATAACTATAGAATGCCTTGTGGGTGTCTTTGGAATCTATGGCAATTATATTTATGTAACAAGCAGATTTCAAGGGATAGCAGCTTCTTACTGAAGATGGTAAGGGAGCAGTGTCCATTTTGGGATTATCCTAACTGCAACAGTGGCTTCCTTCTGTTGTATAGACTATTCATGGCAGTGGAGCACAAGACTGGCTTCCTTGTTAGGAAGACAGTATTATGGGTCTATGTGGGATGGCACAATGCATGCACGTGTGGATGTGCCCACACAGTGCCTTAGTGTAGGAATCACCAGTTGCATGTTCAGCTCCCATCTTCATGGGTGTCATGAGGTTTGCCACATCTGACTTGAGTAGCATGGCATAGGTTTGCAGAGGGTATTCATGGAGGATCCTTACTGGTGGGTGAGGATGGGATGTGGATGTCAACGGTGATTACCTAATGGTCAGACCTGACCTATGAGGGGTGGCCACTGGTGTGGGGCATCTGACACCCATGTTGGTAATGACTAGGTCTAAGATATTGGAGACCCTGGTTGGACAATGGATTAGTTGATCCAGGGGGTTGGAATGTATGGGTTCCCGGAACCATTAGTAAAGGGTGGTGGTACACGAGGTCTTTTCCCAGTTAATGAGAGTATTTGGAATCACCCAGTATTATGGTGTTTTATTGTATCTTAATATTGTCCAGTATGTTTATAATGGTGTAGTGAGAACCTTGGACCATGGAGGGGGATCAGTAGGCAGCTACAATTTGGATTGCAGTCTTACATAGTGTTAGTTGCATCTGGTGATTCTCAGATGCATTGTGTTTGACACTAGGCTGGAGGTTTGAATGACCTTGGTGAATATGGACACTCCTCCATCTGTGGTATTGTGGTCATGGTTCGTTGCCCGACACATGTGATAAGGGTTGTAGGCAGGTATTACAGGCATTGCACCAGGTCCCAGGTACTGCACAGATATCAATGTTCCCCATTTGTATGTGTGGCTCAGGAGAGTGCCTGTTTAGGTTTAGAAGTCTAACATTGAGTCGCATTACCGGCAGTTTTGCATGCTTGTATCTGTGGTGGTTTTGCCCTTTGAACCTTGCCTAGATTAGGTGCTATGGAGGTGCCAGGAGCTGTAGCCAGTAACCTGAATCACAGGGGCAACATGTGCAGTCCATCTCTGCCAGAGCATCGTGGTTTGTACATCATGTCACCCCAGGCGGACAGATAACAGATCCCCTTTGAATGACATCAGACGCTTAGCCACTTGTTGAAGTCAGTGCTGTGTATATGTATATATGTGGTATTTATATCTATATATGTACATATATATCCCCATATATGTATGTGGATATGTATATGGCCATATATGTATGTGGATATGTATATGTGTATATATCTAGATAGATATGTGGATATATGTGCACACATATCAGTTTACCATATGTCCAGAACATGGAGTAGAGTCCTACCTCAGTACTAATAGCCCCAACACCGTAGTGAAAGGGGATATCACTGATGTATTGCGGGTATATATATATATATATATATATATATATATATATATATTGTTGCCAGTGTTATAGGGGTGTCTTAACAGACATGTTGGGTGTGGGAGGTTGCATCTGCTGTAGACATGTGCACCATTGCCTATGGACAGACATACTAGGGGCAGCATAGTACAGACCCACTGCTAGCACAGTAATGATGCTGTGGACTACAGCAGGGATATGACCACTATATGTGGACAGTGTGGCACTCTGTGGTCAGTCCAGAAGTGTACACGTCCCCTTCATATGAGACATATGGACCACGCCTCACAATGTGGATGTTACTAACCATGTACATGGGTATATCATGACAATACTGGGGTGCATATGCCCACACAGTGTATGCATGGACACACACCAGTCTGTCCAGACACATAATACCTGGTGCTGCTGAGTTCACATGGCCACATACTACCCAGTAGAGAATGACATACATCTGTACAGCATAAAACAGCTTTGTCAGTAATACACAACAGTTATGCTGGCCTGGCAGCAGTATGTCCTGCAAATAACTGGACATAGCACACTAGTTATTTACAGTAGGCTGTTAGGCATGTCACAAAGCAGTGGGCAAACTACATGCAGACTGCCACAACTCTGGAATACATATAGTATGGGGGAATACACATGTACCTGCGATTATAGCGGGCTCAACACACAGGTCACAACACAGCATAGCAGACACCTGTGAGTAAATGCATACCCACATCCACTGGCAATGCAGCCACAGCCACATATGATACACAAGGTTAACACTGGAGTGGCATGTAACATCAGATAGAACTGGACATAGAACAATAGCATCTACCACAGTCTGTACAGAACCCATGTGTTGTAAGTGCAATACACATACAGTCATCAATCATCTTAACCCAGGGGTCTGCAACCTGCGGATCTGGAATCACAGGTGTCTCTTCAGCCCTGCAGTAGTGGGTCCTTGTACCTGTGAGGATTAATAGACACACCACCGCACAACACACACACACACACACACACACACACACACAAACCCAGCCATCCC